>NC_081558.1:88246858-88546858 GCF_022355385.1 Mustela nigripes | reverse complement strand
TGGTCTTTGAATGACCTTTATTCAAATAAGATGTGAAAATGAAGTTTTAGAATTCTTCATAAGAATTTTGGTTCAGAAAGGAAAAAGATTTTCAAAACTAAAAATATACAAGCTTTCTCTTGTATAGTGTAACCTTTAGAGAAACTGCAAGTAAATTGGTTATAGAAGGTTTTAAAAACATAGACCTATGAATATAAAATATCAAATAGTTAAGTATTCTAAAATGAATTGACTGCATCAATTTTATTTATAATAGGGGTAGATCTGTTTTGTTTTCTGTCTTTTACTCTATAAAGAACTTAGGCCTCCAAGAAATTAGACTGTTTTGCTTTTGCTATTTTCGTAACTTATTATAAATAAAAACATAGGAAGTTAAGTAGCCTTAAAAGTTGATTAAATCAATTCATCTTAGGAGCAGAGAAGCATTTTCATTGTGAGAAGGATAATTGCAGAGAACTCGAAAGAGGGAGAAAAAAATGCAGCCTCGTAGATGGGATTATCCAAGTGTGACACTGCTGTCAGTCTTTTAAATTGCCTTCTGAAATCATTTATTTGGAAGTTAAAAAAAAAACTTCTGTTACACTGCTGCTGCTTTCAACTCAACTTGAGCTTCTGGATTTTCTCACAACTGATACCTAATTAGTTTTATGATATTTTGATTTTTAAAAGAAAATATTATTTAATTTTAATGAAATTGGGATATAATCACGAAGTATGTATTACCTTTTATGTCTCAGTCTGTAATTACTTAGATGTTTATCTTACCATTTTGTGTTTCTGAAAAAGTAGAATTTTTTTTCTTAGAAGCTTCCTCACATACTTAGAAACTGATATTAATAAAAGAATATGTTTTTAAAATCATCAGATAGAATATGTGAATGTCAAGAATAAATTTAAACTCTGTTCTACAATATAATGAATTTAAATCTGATACATCAGGAAAATAATTGCAATTTGCAGTTGCAAATGTAATCTCATTTTTAAATGAGAATTTATGTGTTTGCTTTGATATGGAGGAAGTGTGCATGATTGGAGTTAAAAAGTAGGGGCCTAAAGACTCCTGGATGGCTTAGTCAGTTAAGCATCTGCCTTCACCTCAGGTCGCGATCCCAGGGTCCTGGGATCAAGTCCTGTGTTGGCCTCCTTGCTCAGTAGGGTCTGCTTCTTCCTCTGTCCCTCACGATTCTTGTGCTCTCTCTCTCTCTCCTCTGACAAATAAAATCTTTAAAAAAGAAAAAGAAAAGTAGGGGCCTTAATAAGGGTGGTGTTGAATATCTGTGTTAGATTTCAGCATGTGGTAGGCAAACATATAGGGAATGACTGGGATGAACTTATGTCATCACTCTTGGAGGAAAGGTGGAAAGGATAGCTTCTTGAGGGAACACTGTAAGGTACAAAACAACCTTTCGTGGACATCCAGAGCAGGGCTTCTCAGGGTCTGTTGTATGTTTCCACTAGAGGTCCCCAGGGACTTCCTAGGGCTTGTGGGTTGATCCACAAATTAACATTACAGGCCAGTGCCACCCAATTTCATGTCTACCAAATGCAGCCTTCTCAGTAGGTTACAAAGTGGCACCAACAGCTTACATTTTAAACTGAAATCATCAAATAACTGAAGATTTCTGCATATTCATATATTCTGTAATTAAGACTGGCTGTGCACATACTCCATTGGATTGGGGACAGTGATGCTCGGTTTTCAGTACATCATTGGCATCGTCTTGAGTTGTTTCGGGTCTTTTAGTTGCTGCTGTTCTTGCTTTTTTTTTTTGTTCTTTTTGACTACAAATTACTCTTGGTTTGGTTTCGTAGTTTTGTTTCTTAAAGATCTGTTCATATTCAGAATAAGTCATGATCTTTATTTAAGGCCTATAATTTTTAATAACCAGACTTGAAGATAACATTGTAAACACAGTGATGTTGTGTGCCAAAAACTGATGCAGCAGCGAGAGTGGAAAGGTGTGACTTGGTGAGGCAAATCAGAACTTCACACACAGATGGATGTCTGTCCTCCATCTTTTGTGTCTTCACCATTCATTTAGCTCACTTCTGCAGTATATGACTTGTAACTGTGCTTAGCTCTAAAGTTACAAACATAGGTGAATAAAACAGCTCGCCATCCAGGTGCTCCAGCAGGCAGGCAAATATTCATGTAAGTTGATAAGTGTAAGGTAATGTGGACAATATTTGAGATATAGGCAAGGTCTAAAGATCGCATAGACCAAGGAGTAGTCTGCTCTGGCAGGGCTGCCCACACAGGAATCAGGACAGGAAATATTACTGGAGCTGAGACTAGACATATATTTAACAAATTTTTAATGAGCTTTGGAGGTACAAGGTTGGGGAAGAATTACCTCCAAGCGACTGGCTTAGGCAGGCACAAGTAAGCATACATAGAGTACTGTGGTTCCTTGACCTGCAGGTGTTTCTTTTGTGATGAGAGGGGAAGTTGAGGGGGAAAGAGCATCAGGAAGATAGATACACCTGTGTTAGTTATAGTCCCAGGAAAAAGGCACTCTTCACATCAGGAAATAGAAAGTGGAACAACTTTTTTGTCAAGTTTTTTAGCAATCTGTATCAAGAGTCTTAAGAACTAAGAAAAGGAAAAAGCCCCGGGACATTATTTTAAGGAAATGAGATATTCATAAAGTTTTCTATTCAAAGATATTTTTTATTCAAGTGTGTTTACAGTACAGAAAAAAGGGCATGGTGGAGGGAAAACCAGGTGGCAGGACCTACCAGGAGCTGGGGATGTAGCAACAACTAAAGTTTCTTTTCTCAAGAAGCTTAGATTTTGGTGAGATTGGGGATGATAAAGGGAGGCCATGGCTTAGAAGATACACAATAAAAAATGTGTATCATGACAAAGAGAAGTGCTTTGTAGACTAAGGCTGAGGGGTTTGCAAGTGACAAAGTGGTGCTATTTTAGGTAGAATAATCAGGAAAGGTAAGTTAATGTTTAGATAGAGACCCGAATAAAGCGTGGGAACAAGTCCTGCAAAAATCTGAAAAGCATTCCAGGCAGGGGGAGTAGTATGTGCATAGGATCCAAGGTTATTGTCTAATGTCTTCTTGAAATGTGAGGAATGCATTGTACCTGAAGCAGGGTGAGCCAGGGGGAGAGTAATAGATGAGGTCAGATTGGACAGAACTTTGTAGACCATGTTAAGGATTTAGGATTGATTCTGCATGAGATGATCACCATTGTGGAGACATGATTTAGCTTGAGTTTCAAAAGGAACATGTGTGACTGGAGAATAGACAATGGTGTCAGCAGTGTGGAAATTTGGGAACCAATTAGGAGGCTATTAATATAATCCAGGCAAAAGACAGTGGTTTGAGGGCAGGGGAGAAGTAATTGATGTGGGCTTTATTTTTAATAGAATCTGTAGGAACTGCTGGTGTGTGAGACATGGGATATGACAAAGAAAAGATTCAAAGGTATCCACAAGATTTTGGGTCCAAGCAGCTGAGTTATGGAGTTGCTATTTATTGAAGTTTGGAAAACCAGAGGAAAGCAGGTTTCCGGGGGGTGGGGGGGCTTGGGGGGAGTTGAGTTCAATTTTAGACATATCAAACTTGAGTTGCTGTATGATACCAAAGTGAAATACTGAGTTAGTGGTTGTACGAGTGAATTTGTAGTTCAGAGTAGAATTTGCGATTGAAGTTAGAAATGTGGTATTGTTAGTATATGAAAGAACTGAGAGTGTGCA
This sequence comes from Mustela nigripes, assembly GCF_022355385.1. Taxonomy (NCBI): domain Eukaryota; kingdom Metazoa; phylum Chordata; class Mammalia; order Carnivora; family Mustelidae; genus Mustela; species Mustela nigripes. The sequence continues at coordinate 88,543,145 of NC_081558.1, read as the reverse complement.
AGTCTCAAGGATGAGTGGTCACCTGTGCCAAGCTTTGCTGGCAGAGCCAGTGAGATAAGTATTGACCAGTGTATTTGACCACATAGAGATGGTTGGTGACCTTGATAAGCACTTTGCATTGAGTATTCAGGGGCTGCAGGCACCTGATTAAAGTAGGTTCGAGAGAATGGGAAGATAGAAAGTAGATTGAGCAGAAGTTTTTTCAAGGAGCATTGTCTTAAGGGGGAATGGAAAGGAAACTGTAGTCAAGGTTAAGTGTTTGAATGTGAGTTACTGTGACATCTTTGGATAGGATAGTTCCAGTAGAAAGGGGGAAATTGGTGATTCAGAAGGCAGTGGGAACAATTTCAAGATAAAGTGGTTGAACAGGTAAGAGAGGGGTCGGATGAGTACAGAGGGAGGGATCTGACTTCTAATAAGAGCTTGGACAGTTCACTTGTCATAGTGATTTCCAGTCCCAGTTTCACATCAGAATCATAGGGCGTGCTTAAAAAGCACTGACACCTGGATGACACCTTAGATCAGTGAAACGACAGTCTCCAAACAGAAGGGCCTTAACATTGGCATTTGCTAAAACTGCGCATCTCGTGCAATATAGCATGGGGTGTGAGGATGGGAGGGGAAGTGCTTATGTGGGCTGTTTGATTGGGTGATAAGACCTTGGGGAAATGCTCCATTTTTTTCTGGGGTTTTTTTGTTTGTTTGTTTTTAGTGAAATCTCAAGCAATGTGGTTAGCTCAAAGAGGGGAGAAGGAGGGAAACATACTGGAGGTTTTAAAAGGGGTTGTGAAAAGGAAGGGGCTTTGGAGACTGTGAGAGGAATTTAAGTAGGGAAAGGTAGGTTGGCCAGACCACATTTGGGACTCACTTTGAAGTTTGTGGTCATACATTTGAATGTGACTAGTATATTTTCTTCCAGCTTCTTGGAGCAGGTGCAGAGTAGACAGAGTGGAATTTCCCCAGATTGGGGTTCTTGATACTTAGAGCCTCCAGTCAGAATTCAAATATGAGCACAATGCTGTTTCTTTTCCTACAGATAAAGGTCTTTCACCATGTAATAATATATATGAGCTACGCCATGCGTCTGGTTGGATCCTGGATGTATTGGGTTATAGATCAAAATCTCACCTCCCTTAAATAGAATGTGGTGGTTTTTGTTCCTTAGGGGAACAGAATGCTCTTAATGATTTGTTCTCTGGGTTGTTAAGACCTTGGTTTATATCTCTTTGCACAGAACTCCACCTTCAGTATCATGGGTTACTTATATGTGCTGCTTTTCCTCTAGAAATCCACATCTGTATTGGAATTTTACCAAGAACTTGGATTGCCGCCAAAACAGAAAGTTAAAATCTTTCATGTAACAGATAATGCTGTGATTAAGCCAGGTAATCTGAGGCTGGGGAAGGGAGGGAGGCAAAAATACCCAAGTATGTGATTTATTTAATGTTAGGCCTTTCAGTAAAGTTGAATCCACAATACAAAGTCCTAAACGTTTATTTTTAAATACAAAGTGGTATCTGATTTAATCACTAGGGACAAACAAGTCTTTTTCCTTTTTTGACTAGAAAGAACTGTAGAGAACTCTTTGTTTGCATTAAAGAGGGAGGAGCGCTTTTCTTTTTAGTGTACAGAGAGTTTCACATTTGGAAAAGCCACTCCAGATAAATACACCAACTTTCATTTTTTTTTAACTTTTTTATTTTTCAAAATATACTACCCTTTAAAATGTGAAGTTCACTCTGTGTAGGCTGTCCTTTTAGTAGGTGAAGATTAGCTAGATTCTCACTGAGGTAGAATTTTCATGGAACAGCAAAGTGACTAACCATAGCACCTTGATGTAAAGGTTCTATCTTAAAAATTCTGAAGTATTTTACCGACTCCCTGAAATGTCAAAAAGTACGATTGGCAGCATGGTTTTATCAGTTTATGTAGTTAACAGCATTTTGACATCTTTGAACTTAAGCAAAGTTTCCTGATCTCTTCAACTTGAGTTCTAACAGATAGTAGAAGGGTTTTATAAGATTCGGTATTTTAATATCTGAACTGAATTTCACAAAGTAAATTATAATTACAATAAGCCTTATTAAGGAGTGACGCAGGATCAGCCTTGATATAAACTAGAATTAAAAGTATTTTTTGAAGTGCAGGTTTTGTTGTTTGAAGCTAAAGTGAATGGAATTAAGGTAACAAGTGTAAAAATTAAGTCCCTATTAACTTTTGTTGTAGCTCAAACCATGTGGAATTGTTTTTGTGGATCAAAAGTGGTCAGGTATCAGCAGTTAAAAGTCATTCAGCCTCCTAGAAATTGAGTCAGTTTTAATCTCCCCTATTTTTTCTTAATTCAGGGTTTTTCTTTGCCCGTACAAATCTAGGTTAGGTTCTACATTAAAGGATACTACCTTCTGAAATCCCATAGTACCTTATTCCCTGTTGTAAAACAAGCCATAATTACCATTCAGTTGCATTCTCTACTACATTGACTATGGCTTTTTTTTTTTTTTTTAATAAAAGTCTCTTACTTGATGATGTTAATGCTGATTTTTCACCTAGATAATAAATTCTTGAGGTTAGGAGCCATGTCTTACCTTTTATAATTCTAACAGTACATATGGCAAGTGCCCTAGAAATATTTACAGATTAATTGTCAAATAATTCTCATAGTGTTAATTCCAAATTGATACAATGTTGTGAAGGGCTTTCACTTAAAAAATTCCTCTAAATAACATTTTTTCTGGTGCATTTTAACTAAAACTCTGTTTACATACAACTAGTTTTAGAAATGTTAATATATAAAACTTGGGGTATCAATGATGACAATTTTTCAGAATTCGAAACTATCTGGGCATGTGCTGAAATAACTATATTTTATTGGTACAGTGACCAATCTGCCAAAAATCTGATATTTAGGGGCTTTATATAGATATCACCCATATGGTAATTACTGCCTAATGTACGGTGGACCTGGGTTCAAACAGTTCCTATTTTTGGGTAACTTATCTCTAATGGTTAAAAAAGATCTGATCCAGCCACAGCATTTTTTGAGTTACTCTTATTTTTATTTCGTTATACAAAAAAGGAAGGAAAGGTATCTTAAATGTCAGTATATTATTATTCACCAAAATAACAAAGAATCATCAGACTCGTTTATTTACCATAAGAACATTGTGTTTGTCATGTGAATTGCCTATTTCAGCCAGTACCACATTGACCTCTGTGCAGGCACAAACCCATCAGCCATCTGTGGTCTGTTAGCCTGACTCTTGAATCATGTGCCTCGTCCTGGGATATATTGTTCTCTACCTCATGTATAGACAATTAAAGCATGATTGATGAACAGTTTTATTATTTTATTGTTGATGTTTCTAATAATTGTAATTGTGAAGAGAATCTTCTACTTTTTTTGAAATCTTTTAGTCTTCCTAGATGTAGTTTATGTTTAGTGAAGTTGTTCCCAGGCTGACAAATTTCATATTGATTGTTTTCTTTTCATAAAGGCACCCCTCTTTATGCTGCCCATTTTCGCCCAGGACAGTATGTGGATGTCACAGCCAAAACGTAGGTCCACATAACAGGTTCTTTTCCTTTTGTTTTCTTTATATATTAAAACATAAGAGTAAGTGAAAGTATAGTTCTTCAAGTCTGTGACTAAAGATTAAGTAACCATTATTCTCGTTTGTAATTTTGTAATGTTATTGACTCTACTAGATTTTAAATTGCACTGAATTAGTTGTATGTGAACATCAAGTTACAGGTTTGAAACTGAGATGCATGCTTCTTGAAACGGGACTACAAAAAAGTCACATTACTCAGGTTCTTTGTGGGTTGGGCCCACTTCTATTTTTAAGACCAAAGGCTATGTACAGTTTGATGGTGAAATAAAAATGAACAATGCTGTGGGCTTCTTTTGAGATTGTGTGATCTATAAATGCTGGTTCTTTCCAACTCTAGGAAACAGTTAAATTAGAAACATTTTATACTGTTTGTGATAGTTGTTTTTAAGGTCCCCCTAGGGTAACTATAAAACATTTTATTAACTGTGTCAAGAGCCTATGAGAAGCAAGAGGAAGTAGTGTTACACCTTAAGCCTCTGGTAGCATGGTGTTATGTCTCAGTACTAGACAAGTGAGACAGTGAGACTTCATAAAAACAAAATATTTTTTCTCCTGAAACAGGGTTTAATTTGGGAGAAATCAACACAGTTGTCACACAAATAGAAGTGATGATTTTGAGTCATATTTAGACCGGGAGAAGAAGCAGTTTTTCAAAATTTGGTTAGGGTTACTTCACTATAGAATGAAATAACCAAGCCCTTACATTTGTTTATGTAGCAGTTGCTCAGTATATGTTAGTAGAATCTGCATGACTAGGCTGAACTAAACTCCAGATATCAGCTATCGGCTATTCCTGTTTCTTGTTCTGTCAACACAGATGATAATTTTACTTCTCTTGTGTGCCTTGATTTCCTCCTTTTTTGTCATTCGACAGGGTCTGTGGCCTGTGTAATTCTGACAGTGGCCCACATGTGCTCTGCGATAGTCTTACAATCACAGTAACTGAGCCAAAGAGCTTTTATCCAAGAAAACCAGAGCCAGCATTCATTTCCTTAATGAAGTCAGTTAGCTGTACTTTATTTCCACACCATTATTGCCTACTTTCCAATATGAGCTATTGCAAGCAGCCCTTACCTTTGATTAGCTGTTTAGAAATGGAGTCAGATAGATGGACAGTACAGTGTGTCTTCCTTTGAGAGAGATTATGGACTTCACCCCCGCCCCCTTTTTTTTTTTTTTCTGCTTCCTGATTGTTGCAGACTCATTCCTACTGATCGGGGCCTCTAAAATCACTTGGTCACTTTCCTTGTTCTGCCTTCCCTTGGCAAGAACTCAGAATATTAGAGCTGGAAAGCTTTGGTTTGGTTAGCTGGGGAGATGTGTAGTGTTGTGAATCAGATGATTTTACTTTTTAATTTCTGGATTGATCATTACATATAGTAAAGTACCTCAGTAATTCCATTAATTTACAGAGTTAATCATGTGTGACTTCCATTACATACTTTACAGATTATATGAGCTATTCCGAGAATTCCTGCAAAGTCAGAGACCTTCGTTAGCCCATGCTTTGTGGTGGGATTTGTGACCAGCTTGAATTAGAGCCAAGCTTTTCAGATGCCTGTGTTCAGTAGATGTTCCATTTCAGATACTACTATTGGGTTTCTGGCTTCTTAAAAGTTATTTTTAAAGCTTCAGCATTCTTCTTGAGAGTTTAAGTGGAAAGGAAAGTTTTTTAGTTTTGTTTTAAGATCATGTACCTAGAAACCAAGTCTGTAAAGCCTGGTGCCAGCCTCGGGACTAGGTAGCTGATAAGAGCTGGAAGAATAACTTCTGGAATTTAAAGAAGTTGCCATTCAATTCTGGAAAAGGGAGGACCTTCATTTGAGAAGATCTCACTGTTGTATGGGCTGCAATACAGTGTTCTGTTTGACTTCCACTGTGTGAAGTCAGGGGAGAGAGTTGACCACACATGGCTGCACTTTACTGTGGTGGGTGTGCCTATATGTGTTATTGCCTGAGGTCAGATGACTTTGATTTTTTAAAAGATGAATGTTTCCAGTGACTCTTATAGCTGACATGGTGTTATGGCCTCAAGATGTCCATGTTTGTAAATATGTAGGAGTCCTTGTCCTCCTCATGAGGATCTGTTTTGAATTCCTTCCCAAGGCAGCATTGGCTCTTCAGTTCCATCCAGTCCTAGTTGCTGCTACCTCTTCTCTTTGCCACTGACAGGTTGTGGGGAGCATACACATGTACCTGCTTGCTTTTCTTTTTTTCTTTTTAAATTGTCTCCTTTTCCTGATGCTTCCCATTTTAGAGAGTTAAACTTCTTCACAGCCAGTGAGAATGTTCTTTTCCTTATTGACTGTAAATGGAGCCATCATCTTTTGGGAATAGATTCCAAGTACTCACTCTCCGTCCCTTACTGTGGCTCACTTACAGCCAATGATTTAATACTTTGTCCTCCATTTCCAGCCCCTGTTTCAAATGTTTTGAAATGTCTGAGTCCCATCTTCTTGATTATTAATCCTGCTAGAAAAAGTTGTGCAGTGACATGGATAGGTCAGATGATGAGGGACATGGATTTACAGGCAGGAGCAGTGGTTGTCACACTTGAATAGCTTTCTGAACGCTCCCCCCCACACACACACACAGCCACACATGCACACACATGTGCACACACACAGAGATCTTTTTTTTCCCCCAGTAGATCAGGGGCAGTACCTGATAATTTGCATTGCTAACAAGTGCCTAGGTGATACAGATGCTGCTAGTCCACGGACCACACTTTGAGAAACCCTGGCCTGGTTAAGGGCTCACCAGTGGAACCGCCTTTCCTTGCCTACTCCTTTACCCAGCTTGGAATCCTAATCCCTTCCTTTCCTTAAACCTGTACTCAAATTATTATATTGAAACATCTGTTTTAAAGCAAGTAAATTTAATCAGCTCAGTTTCAAATAACAGTGTCAGTAGAAGTAGGCCTATTTAGTACTCAAATTTTAGTTAGCATAAAACTGAAAATTGGTCTCTTTAGTAATCAGTTGGCTTCATCATCATCTTTCCATTAGAAAAGAAAAATCTCAAATCTCTAATTGAAAATCTTCATTTTTCCTCATACTGTAATAATTATATTTGTTAAATCTACACTTACATTTTGGGTATTTCAAGTTTGGTGTTTTTTTTTTTTTTTTTTTACCTTATACCTTCAATTTTAATTGCTTAACTAAACATATTTTTGAGATAACTAAGAAAATTTAAAAATACTGTATAATTTAAGAAAATAAACTCTTTATAGAATATCTGCTTTGAGGGTGAAATTATCTGCATTTTTTAGAGTCACCAGTGACCAACAGTAGCAGCTTCTTGAGGTCTTCCCTAAAATTTTTAAATCTTTCTGTGTTATTAATTGCATTGGAAAATCTGCTTGCATTGAAAGATACATTGTATTTACCTGTTCCACATTGGCTATAATTCATTATACAAATAAGTATTTACCAGTGTTTCTTTGGAATGTGAGGTAAATACATATTTACCAGAGTTCATTTTAATTTTTACATTTATCTTATTTTATTTTATTTTTAAAGAATTTATTTATTTGTTTGACAGAGAGAGATCATAAGCAGGCAGAGAGGTAGGCAGAGGGGGCGGGGGAAGCGGGCTCCCTACAGAGCAGAGAGCCCAATGCAGGGCTCGTTCCCAGGACCCTGAGATCATGACCTGAGCGGAAGGCAGAGGCTTAACCAACACTGAGCCACCCAGGCGCCCCTAGTTTTTACTTTTACTTTGGAAATAGTTTTTTGTGCAGTGGGTTTGAGAATCTAAACTCAATTTAGATTAATGGGGAAAATGTTTACATCTAATATATAAAACCATTCTAGCAGAATAACTTTTTAGTTGCATTATGCTGTTAACAGCTAATAAAGCCCTATCTTCGAAATATCACAGTTTTGTGTAATTCATTCTAAATACGATTTTAAGACTAGTGTGTATCGTGATGTGTCCCCTCACACCCTGCCCTAGCACCTTTTAATAGTTTCTGTTCTTGTTCTGTAATGGCAATTACATTCCAGCGTAACTTCTAATAGATAATGGTTCAGGGTCTAACATTCTCCCTTTCTTTCACTCTTCGTTTTGAGGAAGAAATAGCTATGGATAATATGTAAATAGTGTGTGAGATGGGGTGTGCCTGTTGATTCTGTCCTCAACATAGCCCATTGTTTTGTGGTGGATCTTAATGGTGCTTTTTGTAGATTTTCTTAAAAAAGGAAAGAAGTCAGGAAAGAATGAAAGAAAGAGTAAACAAAAAACAGTAAAAATGCACTCTGCTTTATTAGGGGGAAACACTTAGGTCCTTGTCTGAAAGGACTTGAAGGACACTGATGGTGGTGATATCTCTGTAACAGGGGGCATGTGTGGTGCACTTTCCTGCCAGGTGTTTTATTAAGCTTTGAGTTGGGACAGTGGCATGCCTGAAGGTTTTTTTTTTTTCTGGAAGTCTGGAATTTATTTTTTTATTCCCTTATTTATTTAAATTCTCAAGCCCACATTGAAGTCAGAAAAAGTTCATTCAACTATTTTCAAAAGATTCTTTCCTTTCTGGATAAAGTATAATCTAACAGTCTTGTCTCTAAGTCTGGGCCAATTAGAACAACCCATATAGGGCACCTGGGTGGCTCAGTGGGATAAGCCTCTGCCTTTGGCTCAGGTCATGATCCCAGGGTCCTGGGATTGAGCCCCAAGTCGGGCTCTCTGTTCAGCGGGGAGCCTGTTTCCCCCTCTCTCTTTGCTTGCTGCTCTGCCTACTTGTCATCTCTCTCTCTCTCTGTCAAATAAATAAAATCTTTTAAAAAAAAAAAAAAAAGAAAGAAAGAACAGCCCCTGTATTTTCAGACGTAATCTTACTACGTTAAAGTTGTCAGTGCTCGGGCGCCTGGGTGGCTCAGTGGGTTAAGCCGCTGCCTTCGGCTCAGGTCATGATCTCAGGGTCCTGGGATCGAGTCCTGCATCGGGCTCTCTGCTCAGCAGGGAGCCCGCTTCCCTCTCTCTCTCTCTCTCTGCCTGCCTCTCCGTCTACTTGTGATTTCTCTCTGTCAAATAAATAAATAAAACCTTTAAAAAAAAAAATAAGTTGTCAGTGCTCTTTCAATTCTTACTGCCCTTTGGCCTCAAAATAGAAAAATAGGTGCTTACCTTGATAATGTTATCCCTGGTAGTAGAAATGAAAGGAGCGAGGGAGATCAGATGACTGGTAGAGCACCTTTGCACATTTACTGAGATTTGGTTAATTTGGGTTCTTTCGTTAAAATACCACATTATGTACAGAAATATTGTTGCCCATCAAGGTTTTTTTTTTTTTTAAGATTTTATTTATTTATTTGACAGACAGAGATCACAAGCAGGCAGAGAGGCAGGCAGAGAGAGAGGAGGAAGCAGGCTCCCCGCAGTGCAGAGAGCCCGATGCAGGGCTCGATCCCAGGACCCTAGGATCATGACCTGAGCCAAAGGCAAAGGCTTTAACCCAGTGAGCCACCCAGGTGCCCCCCATCAAACTCTTAAAGTGATTAAAACACCAGGTGGATTTTTAAAGAGCAAAAACTCTTTGAGCTCTGTGTCCAGTCCTTCACTCTGTCAGAAACCTTCCCCACTAGCCGACTGTCCTTCTGTTTGCAGCAGATGTTTGCTCAAACTCTAGGAGGAGAAAACAAGGCATGTGCTGCGTTGAGGATACAGTTGCTGTTTGGCCCTATACATTCCAATTTTATGTCTTTTTTAATAAGTTACTTTATTTACTGTTATTGAAAGCAGTACATTTTTTAAGCATAGTAATGAAACAGTTTTTAAAATGAGTGACTAAACTGTAGAAGGAAATCATCTCTATTAAAAAAATCCTTTTCAAATCAGTCAAAAGTGAATGTCTGTTTCAAGATAAAGGAGAGTTTGAAGGGTGGTGTTTTAGGGTTATATTTTGTTGTTTTTTGTTTTAAAGATTTGTATAGTAATCATTTATAATAGCCTTTTAACTCTAGGAAATAACTTTTTTTTTCCCTAAAAATCAGCAAAGTTAAGGCCTAATTTGAGGCAGGGAATGGCTGAAAGCATGGGTTTTGCTTCTCAGTAGCTGTGTGACCTAGGTAGCTTTATCAACTCTTTGTTGTCTCATTTTTAACATAAGAACAATTATAGCATCTACCTCATAGCCATGTTGTAAGGACTGAGTGAGATGATGCACAGAAAGCTATTAGGTCAGGGCCTGGCATGTATAAATGCTCAGGAGTATTAGCTAGTATCACTGTTGTTGATACTATTGCTTGTTAATTTGTTTCAGATTTTAAAAGGAAAAATCTTTTTGCAATAGGAAATATCTTTTAAAATGAAGAAAAAACATGAAGTCATTAGGAATTATATTGTGGGATTTTCTAATATGTCTAGCTATTGTGTTCTTAAGACTGACTTGTATAGCAAAGTTGTAGCTTTACAAGCACTCTAGGTAATTTTAAGATTGCATACTACCTGCTACATCTAGAATTTACTGAGTAACAAGAATGCCTTTGAAAGAGCTTCATGCCATTCCAATGTGCTGGATGTTTTTCCTATTGTTGCTCTATTCTGTTTCCGAAGAGGCAATATGACCTGGGTTGAAAGCATGGCCAGATGCTTCCATTTACCAGGGATCTGTCCTTGGGTAAGTGGCTTAACATGTCTGAGTGTAGATTTCATTGTCTTTACTGTGGGACATGCATGGGAGCATGTGGTTTCTACGATTCCTTTTGTTCCAAAAAATTATTTATGAAAAATAATCCCTCAGTTTTCCAAGTGGTATAATTTACCTATATTCATGAAGAAGAAGTAAGACATAATAGTAGATTCAACACACAGCAATATGGTCTTCTGGTCCTTGAAGAAAGTGGTATGGCTAACGACCTGCACAAGATTGTTATGTCCTTCCATTATGAAATTATTTAGTTATTTGAGATTTCTTTTTTGAGAAATTCACATTAAACTTAGGACATCAAGTATGGTTTTCTGGGTTTATTTAGGACAGCCAGGAAATGCTTCCTTTCTTAAGAGGACTCAGAGGAATCACTGCACATTTGGCTCTTTGTACTGTTAAATAAGTTAGATTTGAAGTTGGGAGGCTATAAGCAATGCGCTCTTAGCATTCACTTGTTGATAAAAATGTTCCCAGATATTGATGGGAGGTTTATGGTTTTCAGACAGAAACAATGCATTGTACATTTCAGGTCATGCTGTCACAAACTCATCCTAGAAAGCAACAGCTATATAGCTATTTCATGCCAGCTTTTAACGAAATGTGATAGAGCACAAAGCAACTGAAATATTTCCCATGCCTTACTTGTGGGCTCAGGAGCCGTACATCACTGATTAAATAGGTTTAGACACACCGAATTGGTAGAAATTGACTCCCAGAGTTTACAGGGGTCTTCAGAAATACTTTATCCTTGGAATGTGTGGAGATGAAAGTAGGTAGATAATCTCTATCTCCATGAGTTCGTTGAAATGAGAAGCTGTAATTAAAGATTAAAATGTTTGTGCCTTAGTAGTTTATCATAAATTAAAAGCTAATTCTGATGGAGATAGTGAATTAGCTCATAGGGTCTTTTATATGCATGTAATTTATTTTAGTAAAAATTGTCCTTTTTTGTTTACTAAAAAAAATTTTTTAATTGAAAGCTTTTGGGTGTTTGAATCTAAAACATAGCAAAGTAATGTTAAATTATATCCAACAACAAATTCTTTTGATTATTGATTTGTACTTTATGCCTTTATATTCCACATTACTTTTTCACAAGGAGAGATACCATCTTACTCTAATGAGTTCTCGGTCATTCAACTTCATAAAGAAGCATCTCAGTCATGATTTTGACCAGAACCTGATATGAATCTCCATGTCCCTGTATTCGTATGTAATGTTTAACCATAGAGAAGCTGGTTTTAAACCAATGATTTCTTCATCTTCCACCCTCACCTCCATAAAAATATGACCTGATCTTGGGGCATCCTTAGAGAAGTCAAGAGTCTTCTCTTCCATTTAGTACTACTCAGTTACCGTTTCTCTGAGGGATTATGTACAAGTGAGTTAAACTTTTTATAGCTTTAAATTAGCTAAAGAGAGAACATGAAAGCTTAATTTAGAAATGGTTCTGATATAAAAACCTCTACTTACAGCATGGGTTTTGATTCCTTTTAATAAAGAAAATCAAGTATTTTGTAGCCCATGCGACACTTGGTAACAAACACTTTTGGTTCTCTTTTCATGGTTAAAAGTAGAAGGACAGTGCAGTGAGATGGGCGTGTGAATCTGAGGGAACAGAATGAGCAAGACAGGAAAGAGAGTGATGTACTTAGGAATTCACAGAGTAATCTGCTACCGTGAGGATTCGTGAAAGGTTGACTGGACCCAGTTATAAAAGGCCTTATATGCCCCAAGCTCAAGAAGTTACTGTGAACCACTTAAGGTTATGGTTTAGTTTGCTTTTATTTTTTGTTGCTGTTTTGCTTTTTAAAGCAGGGGACAGCTTATGTGAAAAGACTTGTCTTGGGAATGTCACTCTAGTGACTGTGAAGGAGGATAGCTTGAAGAGAGAGAGATGTTAACTTCCTGTGTCTGAAACATTAAAATTGAATGGCTGGGGTACTTCTGGTTGGATCTGATCAGTACATCTGCCAAATGGGATAGTAGCAGAATTCTTGCCAGGGGGCAAGATTTGTGGAACTCCGGCTTGTTAGTAATAGACTTAAGAATCAGCCGACTTTTTTCAAAGAGCCAGATATTAAATATTAGAGTTACAAGCACTATGTTCTCTGTTAAAACTACTCAGCTTTGCCATTATAGCTCCATAGCAGCTGTAGGCAATAAGTAATAAAAGTACAAAGCTGTGTTCCAGTAAAACTTTTTATTTACAAAACAAGTGGCCACTGCAGGTCAACCCCTGATGTAAACCCTATTGAAAAGAGAGTCAGCAACAGGTTTCTATAACCATCTTTTCATGTCGCAGCAAAGGGAAAGGAATGTCTCAAGGAGCATTAGGGAAGCAGGAAAATAGGGAGGAAATGATGATTGAGAGTATTGGGGGAGGGTGGTAAACAGGGAGAATAGAGGACTACTCTTTCTCTTCAAAAAAAGGCCATAGAAATTTGAATACTGACTAGGTATTTGATATTAAAAAATTACTAATATTTTTAGATTATGATCATGGTATTGTGGTTTTGTTTTTAAAAAGGATCCTTGGGGCGCCTGGGTGGCTCAATGGGTTAAAGCCTCTGCCTTTGGCTCAGGTCATGATCCCAGGGTCCTGGGATTGAGCCCCCCCCCTCTCTCTGCCTGCTTTTCTGCCTACTTGTGATCTCTGTCAAATAAATAAATAAATAATCTTTTAAAAAATAAATTAAAAGGATCCTTAAAAGATATCTATGTTAAAATATTTTTGAATGAAACACTGTATCTGGGATTTGTTTAAAAATAATCCATTGGGGGGCGCCTGGGTGGCTCAGTGGGTTAAGCTTCTGCCTTTGGCTCAGGTCATGGTCTCAGGGTCCTGGGAACGAGCCCCACATGGGGCTCTCTGCTCTGCGGGGAGCCTGCTTCCTTCTCTCTCTCTCTCCCTGCCTCTCTGCCTACTTGTGATCTCTCTCTGTCAAATAAATAAATAAAATCTTTAAAAAAAAAATAATCCATTGGAGTTGCAGAGGAGGGGAATAGATGAAACAGAATAGGCCTTGAGTTGATAATGTTTGACCCTGGGTAATGGGGTACATAGGGATTCACTGTACTAGTCTCTCTGCTTTTCAGTATGTTTTAAAATTTTCTATAATAAAACAATATTTTAATAAAACTCTTTGGATTTGGGAATTAAGGGGGCACAGTTTGCTTCCCAAAGTAGAGAAAGAGGGATACCAAAGAGAGAGATAAAAGAAGCCCATGTTGAGGGAAAGCCTCAATGATGAGAATTTGGGGGGAAGTTCTCCAACGACTCAGAATGAATCAAATTGAGAGCACTCTTCACCTTTGAACATTTTGTTTTACGCCCTATAGAAATATATCTAGAATCATGGAGTCAAGGGCACTTTCCCACAAAGTGGGGAAATACATGATGGGTTTGTATTGAAACCTGTGTATCTGCTGGTAGACATTTGTGCTTTTGACGTATGACGTAGTATACCAAGGGAATGAAACTCACATAGCAATAATTTCTAGAATGCAGTGGGAAACATTAAATTATGCATTTTCTTCTGTGAGATACTTAGGACTATCGTACCTCTGAGCCCCTCCTCCCCTTTTCTTAATACCATCTTAAACTTTACAAAAGGCATGCCCATTCACAACATTTGGAAACTATAGGACAAAATAAAGGAAACTAATAATCTTTCTTCCTAAGACACAGCTATAGCCAATAACAAAATAACTCTGATTTTTCTAGATTAGGCACAAGGGTTAAACAGAAAACCCTTTCTAAGCTTAAAGTGTACTAAGGGAAAATGGACTGAGAAACAAGGACAGTAGTCTCCTAAATTTAAATAGGATCTCTGAGTTTTTTAATGAATTTTTGGTTTATCAAGTATAAATGCTCTAAATATATTTCTGTGTTTTCTTAATTTTCTGATCTGTCTCACTAAATATGGAACTTCTCACACTGTGTTCCTTCTGACTTGAATTTTCCTTTATTTGATTTTTTTCCTGCTAACTAAAAACTGCAGCGTAAAAGGGATAGAGGAAATAAAGCATGTTTGCCGCATGCTGTGTATCATTGTTCTATAAAGGTTTTCTTTTATGTGACCTATGAAAACCTTGTATTTGAAATGTGCCTGGGTAGGCTAAGTATAGATCAGTTCTCTTCTTGGCTTTTGTTTTGTTTTGTTTTGTTCTTAAGTTGGGTGACAACTGAGAGAACTAGTAGAATAGATACCTGAACCACCCATGGATCAACAGGTGCACTCTATTCTCCATAATCTGAATTAAGCCAGTAATTTGTCATGTCATTTGCATTTATCCTTTCGTTTAAAGGTTATTTATTGAAGAGGTTCCCATTGTACACAGTATAACAACATGATGCATTCTAAAGCTAGATTGAAAAACAGTCTGTAATTAGCTCACAGATAATTAGCACTTTCAGGATGCCACTTTCTTCTTACAAGCATTTACTCTTAAAATGAGCTAAAATATCTTCTGTAATTTACCTGGCATTTGTTTTATTGGTGCTCATACTAGCACTCTTTCTTTTTAAGTGAATCGATGAATCAGTTTGAGATCTCAGAAGGTACTAGCAAACTTTCTACCAAGAATGGCCAGTGATAGAATGTGGTTATTTTAAAAAACATGGTCAGTTCAGCTTAGTGTTACCAGTCCCCTCTTTCTATCTTTAAAGTGTTAATTTGCCAGACAGTATCTGTAGGCTAAAATGACTTTGTAGGTATTTCTTCTTTATTTTTAAATTGCCAAGCTTTTTATTTTTCAAATATGTTCTAAAATTCAGCATTAACTAGAAATATTTAAGTTTCTAAAGCAAACTTTCAGTAAGATATTTGTTATCATAGTTTCTGTTTTTATATGTTAATGTCCTTGCACACTTTATAGTGGGTTTTTTATTTAATATATTTTAAGTGCTGTTTTAGCTCTTTGACTAGGAATAAACATTATTTTGATTTTTTGAGGTAAAGCAGAATTATGTGCACATCATAAGTGATGAGTTCAGTTGAGTAATGTAAAGAAAATGATGTAAACTATGTTTAAATTTTCGATATATAAGTTACTTTTGACATGCAGTTTGATAATCTGCTGTTTCCATTGTTTTTATGCTGAATAATTAATTTATTTAAAACAGTTATTTGTGTGGGCTTACTTTAATCCATTACTCTCTGGTAATTTATTAAACGCTTAGCAAAGTCCTTATGGAAATAACATGGTTTTTATTTTATGCTTTGGGTCCTTTTTGCTAGTGACCTGCACATGCAGTGTCTTAAAATAATCAGCTTTGTTAGAGTTAGGGAACATGACATTAAATATAGGTTGACATCAGGGCACCTGGGTGGCTTAGTTGTGAAGCATTTGCCTTTGGCTCAGATCATGATCCCAGAATCCTGGGAATGAGTCCTGCATCGAACTCCTTATTCATGGGGGAGCTGCTTCTCCCTCTTCCACTCTCTCTGCTTGTGTTACTTCTCTCAGCATCTCTCTCTGTCAGATAAATAAATAAAGTCTTAAAGAAATAAAAATAGGTTGACATATTATCTAATGAAATGTGAAGAAGGTGTTAAAGAGTATGAAAATATGTCCGGTATAGTATTGCAATTCATTCTAGCCATTTTGTTGTATCTTCATATTGATATATTTGACAGAGACAAACTTTAATAATTCCCGACTTAAATTTTCAGCTTTCTACCTGCATCACAGAATGCTTCTCTGCAATTTCAAATCTGAAATTCTCTGCAATTTCAAATTCTCCAGATTTCAAATCTGGAATTTGAAAATAGAGTTGTTTCATTTAAAAATTGATTTTTAAGAAATTGCTGGTCTCTGATTCTGTTTCTCTGTGAGCTTCCTATTCCAGCCTTGAGACCAAGATGTTTCTGTTATCTGTAAAAGTAAAATTTGTCCAGCATTAGGGCATTATTATTGTTTTATTTATTGTTATATTATTTACTGCCACTTAACACATGACCCCAAAACATAACAGCTTAAAATAATGAACAGTTATTTTCTCACAGTTTCCGTGGTCAGGAGTCCCAGTACAACTTAGCTGAGTACCTGTGGCACCTAGTCTCCCACAGGGGTTACAGTCAGGCCATCAGTCAAGGCTGCAGTCATCCCGGTTCAGTTTGGGGAGCACTGCCTCCAAGCTCACTAATGTGGCCTTTGGCAAGCCTCAGGACCACAGTCGTTGGCTGGAGACCTCTTTACCAATGACTCTCCGTGGGAAATGACAGCTGACTTCCTTCACAGTCTCGAGGGAAGACTGTGCCAAGTTGGAAGCCAGGGTCTCTTTCTAACCTAGTGTCAGAAGTGACATCTTATCATTTGCCATAGTTTATGCCTTAGACATGAGTTCCTAGGTCCACGCAGACTCCACGAGAGGTGATTACAGAAGGGCATGAATACCAGGAGATGGAGCTCTTAGTGATTTCCTACCCCAGAGCTTATGAGTACTTGGGAATTTCTGAAAATTTACCACTTTTACTGTGTTGTTTCACAGGATTGTGATGCTAAAACTCCCTGTTCAGAAAGAACTCCCTTTGCTTAACTTGTTCTTGTCTCATCATCTTGAATTAATCATCTTATACGGAGTGAGGCTCCAGGAAGGGGTACAAACTAGGGCACGGATAAATGTTCATTTGCATTTTTTCTTGCATAGCTTTTCATAGGTATTTAGATAAGCAGCATTGTTAAAACTCTAAGGTACTATTAAGGAAATGCACAATTAGGAATATTCTATACTCTGTTTATTATATAAATTCTAATGTTTATCTTGTTCAGCATTGGTAAAGGTTTTCAAGGTGTCATGAAAAGATGGGGATTTAAAGGCCAGCCTGCTACTCATGGTCAAACAAAAACTCACAGGAGACCTGGAGCTATTTCAACTGGTGTAAGTATAACTTAGTGTTCCCCTTTTTAATGCTGAATATTCAACTTCGATGCATAGAGTGCTTTAGTCTGTCCTTGGGGTCAGGTCACATTATTTTAATCTGACTCCAGGTGGGTCACAGTACTTGTCACATTTTTATGGGTCCTGGCCTCACTTACTTTGCAGAACCAGACTTGAAACATTTAGTAACAACCCCCATACTTAAAACCAGCATTCTCGGTACTTTCCTGCATACTTTCTCACTTCCATCTCTGCCTCCCATCCTACCCTTCGAAGTCAGGGATTAGAATGTCCTTCTATCTGCCCCACCAGTTCCTTCACAAATTCATTTATGTGTCAATACAGTTGGGAAGGATTGTCAAGGACAGTATCGTGGTACAAGGGAAGAGTAATAGAGAAGAAATGTAGAAACAGTAAGAGCACAGAAAATGGAGAAGGACTTTTATATTCTGAAATAATTTTCTGTAAGTTGTAGGATTGAATGGAAAAGTAAATATATTGATAATGGGGGCAAGTTTCTCTCTACTAGGAAAGGATATTCAGGTATGAAAAGGAAGGAAATTAGAACAAACCCTAAAGTGTTGAATTCAGATTGAATGTACCCATGTACATTTACTGTATGCATATGTAAAGAAAGAGAAATAGATATAGATAGGTATGTGTGTATATATTTATTCCTTAGCTCACCCTACTGAAAGAACCTAAAAGCGAAAGTATTCTATAGTAGCAAGCCACATCTAGAGCCTAGATCTTGGTTTCTAAATATCATTGCCCACTGAAAGGAACTTGGGCTCATTGGTGAAATGGCCAGTTTCATGTATGGGGCAGGAGTATAAGATGAACCCCAAATAGCTTGTTCAAGAAAGTGAGGAATCTGATTTACAGCTTGGTAACTATAGTTAATAATGCTGTAGTATGTATTTAAAGGTTGCTAAGAGAGTGGATCTTAAAAGTTATCATCACAAGAAAGGTTTTTTGTAAGTATGTACGATATTGGGCGTTAACTAGACTTACTGTGACCATTTCACAACATAGGCAAATATTGAATCATTATTTTGTACATCATAACCTAATATAATGCTGTAGATCAATCAGACCTCAGTAAAAAAAATACTTCCTTTAGAAATTAAAATAATAAGGAAGAAAGAAAGGAACTGCTTTAAAAATGATGGCACATGAAAAGGACACAGCAGTCATCTAAAATGAGCTCCCACTTAAAAAGCTTGGAACAGTTTGATCTAAAAATGTAAAAAATAACAGAAAATGGAATAAAATTAGAATTGATGATCTCACATTGGTATAGATGAATAAAGTGAATGGTTAGGTTAATAAATGGGAGAAAAGGGACTGCTCTTCTTTGCGGTATAGTATTAGCAAATAAATGTAGAAGGAATGATGGAGTTAGAATTTCACTTTTGACAGCCATTGTAGGAATAATTGATTCAGCCAGGAATTATCAGTGGATGCTGAAACAAGTGGTGAAAACTTGATGGAGATAAGTTATATACAGAGTCCCTAAAACAACTCTCAATTAGTTACAAAGGGGAAAGATAAAAGGCTTAGAGTGGATTAACCTACTGAATACAAAAGGAACAAAAAAGAACACATCATCATTTCTGTGGCGGTTTCAGCCAGAAATGCATCACCTGAAGTAGATTATGGGAAAACATTAGACCCAAAGTGAATGAGAATCTATAAAATAATTGGTTACAAAATAATCAGCTTCAGAAATGTCAAGATCATGAAGGACAAAGGCTGAGGACCTGCTCCACATTTGAGGAGACTAAACAGACATGACAACAAATTACAGTGTAGAGTTCTGAAGTAGATCCTGGACTTGGGAGCATTATTGGGGTAAAATTTAGAATGTGGACTACAGATTAAATAATAATTATTTTTTAGTTTTATAACTGTACTGTGGTTATATGAGAGAATTTTCTTATTCTTAAGAAATACACACTGAAATACTTGCAGGTAAAGGAGCATCATGTCTGCGATCAGACTTTAGATCATAAGGGGAGGGTATGCATGCATAGAAGTAGAGGGAATGGTAGAGCAAATGGAGCAAGATTTAAATACTTGGTGAATTTGGGTAAAAAGTTTGAGAGTTTTTTTTTGTATTTTACAACTTCTTTATGAATGTGAAATTATGCAGTTATAAATTATATGAAAATAAATTGTTATAAAAATTAGATCATAGATATAAATTTAAGAGTTAAACTATAAAAGTCTTTTAAGAAGATGCAGGAGTAACTCTATGACCTTGGGTTAGGCGAAGCCTGAGATAGGACACCAAAAATACAAGTAACAAAAGAAAATACAGATAACTTAGGCTTCATCAAACTTTAAACTTTTCTGTTGCAAACAGTACAATCAAGAAAATGAAAAGACAGGGCGCCTGGGTGGCTCAGTGGGTTAAAGCCTCTACCTTCTTCTCAGGTCATGATCCCAGGTCTTGGGATGGAGTCCCACGTCAGGCTCTCTGCTCAGCAGGGAGCCTGCTTCTCCGTCTCTCTCTGCCTGCCTCTCTGCCTACTTCTGATCGCTGTCAAATAAATAAATAAAATCTTTTTTAAAAAAAATGAAAAGACAGCTCACAGGATGGAAATATTTGCAAATTATATATCTGCTAAAATTTATAATCCAAAATATGAAAATATAACCCAATTCAGGGCGCCTGGGTGGCTGAGTTGGTTAAGCAGCCAACTCTTGATTTTGGTTCAGGTCATGATCTCAAGGTCCTGAGATTGAGCTCCACATTGGCTTCCACACTCAGTGAAGAGTCTGCTTGAGATTCTCTCTCTCTCCCTTCCCCTCCCCCTGCTCCTGTACATAGGCATATGTGCTCTCCTCCTCTTTCTCTTTCTCTCTCTCAAATAAGTCTTTAAAAAAAGAAAAAGATAACCCAATTTAATCCAAAGGATTTGAATAGTTGTTTTTCCATGGAAGATATATAAATGGCCAATTAGGATATGAAGAAATTCTTTTTTTTTTTTTTTTTTTTTTTAAAGATTTTATTTATCTATTTGACAGAGAGAGATTACAAGTAGGCAGAGAGGCAGGCAGAGAGAGAGAGAGAGGAGGAAGCAGGCTCCCTGCTGAGCAGAGAGCCCGATGCGGGACTCGATCCCAGGACCCTGAGATCATGACCTGAGCCGAAGGCAGCGGCTTAACCCACTGAGCCACCCAGGCGCCGGATATGAAGAAATTCTTACCATCTTTAGCCATTAGGGAAAAGCAAATCAAAACCACAGTAAGATAGCACTTCAACACATACTGGGATGGTTAGAAATAAAAAGATAGATGGATAGTAACAAATGTTTGTAAGGATGTGGAAAAATTGGAACCCTCATACATTGTTGATAGGAATGTGGAAATAACAGCTGCTTTGGAAAAGTTTGACAGTTGCTAAAGATGTTAAGTGTAAAGTTACCATACCAGTTAGCAATTCCACTCCTAGGTATATGCCCAGAAGAAGTGAAAACATGCACAAAACACTTGTGCGTGCATAGCAGTATTATTCAAAGTTGCCAAAAAAATAGAAGCAACCCAGATGTTCATAAACTGATGAATAGATAATTAAAATATGGCAAATTCAGACAATAATATTAAGCAATAAAGTAGAGTGGAGTATTGATATGTGCTGCAACATAGATGAACCTTGAAAACAGTCACAGAATATATATTGTATGATTCCGTTTACATGAACTAGCCATCTTAGCCAAATCTGTGAAGATGAAAGTAGATGAGTGGTTGCACAGAGCTGGGGGAAATTGGAGGGAGTGACTACTAATGGATTTGGAATTTCTGTTCCAAATCCAGATCTTCCCCAGGTTCCAGTTGCAGCAAGCTAATATTAAATGAAAATAAAATAAAATTCAATTTCCACTTGTTAATAGTGCTGGCAGAGCCCATTGAAATTGCCAAGCACTCTTAGTTGTTCAGTCACATTTATATTTAAAATGAGAAGCAGGCTCCCTGCTGATCAGAGAGCCCAATGCAGGACTCAATCCCAGGACCCTGAGTTCACGACCTGAGCCTAAGGCAGAATAGGACTAAGCCACTCAGGCACCCCAAGGATGTACTGTTAATGAGAATGTAAATTTAATGGGGGAGGACAGAGTCCTTTTTTAGTAATGTAATGTTAAGCAAGGTGTACCAATCCAGAGTGCATTTGTAGAATGAGTAAGAGTGATACTTAGTCTATAACATACAGAACTGTCTTTTAATCTGAGTTGGTTAACAACTCTCATACTATGGCAAGCTACTTGCATTGGGCGTTTTGCCTGTTGATATCAGAGCAGTGATAAAGAAGGGTTTATATTCCAGGAATTCATGTATCATGAGAAGCTTTCCCATTTTAGATGTAATTCAAATTTGCTTCTTTAAATACAGTATTATCTATTATCAAAGCCAAAATCAGAGAGACAATGTGGAGCTGTTTCATTTATGTGAATCAGAGACAACCAGAGCTGAACAAACAAACTTAATATTCTAATAACTAACGGTCCTTTTAATCATTCTGGGGAAGGAAAGTCACAAAAGCGAGGGTGGAAGTGTAGGCCTGTCCCACCAGCAGGGGTGTAGATGGAGTCGGTTAAGTCAGTTAATGCAGATTAGTGAAAACAGACCAGGCTGTCAAGTTTGTTCTTTGAGTGGTAGCATGACATGTGTTTACGTTCTGTAATTTTTCTTTTCTACTTCTCAACCAGTATTAGTGAGGTTGCTACTCTTTTGTTAACTGAGTTTTTCTCCTACATCCATTTCTTAGCCTGTATTTATTTTGTTGCTCTAATCTAATTTAGAAAGGAAATCCTCTGGGGTAAGTGTGTCTAAGTCCTCATTTAGTTCCTTACTGGGGCCTAGCAGAATGAGGACAAAGTAAAACATTTTAATAATTCCTCTCTCACTCTGCATTTCCGTTTGATCAGTGCTGTTGGAAATTGAGAGTACTTAAAAGTACTAATTTTGGTTTTCTTATGTAGGATGTTGCCAGAGTATGGCCTGGAACGAAAATGCCTGGACAAATGGGAAACAAAGATAGGACAGCATTTGGACTGAAAGTAAGTTTCTGAAGTGGCTCTGTAGTAGGAATACTCCAATACCTGAATGTCAAGGCACCAGAGGATGTACCACGTCTTTTTCTGCATAGGATCATTCTAATACCTGAGAGATGGTGTATGTGTCTGTGTGTCTGTGTGTCTGTCTTGTACCCATAATCATGGTAGTATATTTATTTAACACCCAAGCTGTGGAATGTGTGGTCATTGAAAAAATTAGTCATCTACTGTTTGATCTGGAAGATTTGCATAAGAAGATGATGCGTGAGAAAAGTTGGATTTTAGAGCATTGTGTGTAATACTGTCCTTTTATAAAAGAATGAACAAAAGCTCCCTCCATGTATATGTTACTGTGCCGTTATATAAGCACGGAGAAAAGTGGAATTCCGTGCCAGAGTATTTTGCTTTATATGTCAAATGTGGGTGGATAGAAGTAGATGTGGAGGAGGGAGAGAGAGGGAGACCATCAAAATAGGAGAGAAAAGGTAGTACTGAAGAAAGGGTTGTAGTATATACCCATCTTCTACAATAACTATATATATTTAAGGGGGGGGAGTTAAATTCAGTCCCTACTAATTTGAGGAATTTGATAACTTATATTTATATATACACTTATATGTTTCAAAGTATAAAAAGTACAAAGAAAATATCTCCTCATAAAAACAATACCCAAAGATAAACACAGTTAACATTTTGGTGCATGTTCTTCCAGATTCTATATTCTATATACATTTTATTTATAAATTTTGACCAGCAGGGTTTTTTAAATTTTATGTAATTAAATCTAAGATTTTTTTCCCTTCTAAATATATCTATGAGTGATCACCATTTGTATCTGTTTGTGTGTATTTTCTGTGCATGTGTGTGTGTTTTATGTGTGTACATGTGCAGTATTTCAGTTTCCATAGTATTTAACATTTAGCCATTAGTAGCTGTGAGCACGGTCAGACTTGATTTTCCCTCCACATGAGTTCTTTCACTACCATATCTTGACCATTCTCCCCCATTTATATAAGCTTTTTCTTCACATGAAAGGCCACCCACTTGAGGGCCATCTGCTCAGCAGACTTATTTTGAAAATTAGACCTAGAAAGGTTGTGGCTTCCCCAGTTTCAAGTTGGAGCAAGCTAGTATTAAATAAAAATAAAATAAAATTGAATTTCCACTTGTTAATGGTGCCAGCAGTGTCCATTAAAGTAGCCAAGCAATCTTGATTATTCAGTCACATTTATATTTAAAATGAGAGTTTGTGGGGTGCCTGGGTGGTGGTGCAGTTAAGCATCTGACTCTTAATTTCAGCTCAGGTCATGATTTTGGGATCCTGGGTCAAGCCCCACATCCAGCTCTGTGCTCAGCATGGAGTCTCCTTGAGATTTCTCTCTCCCTCTCCCTCTCCTTGCTTGTGCTGGCTCTCTCTCTCATTCTCTCTCTCTCTCTCTAGAATCAATAAATCTTTAAAATGAGTATTTGCTACCACTTCCATAAGACATATCTGTTATAATCCTATATTACAATATTTTGTACATTCAGCATTTTGAAGTGCTAATATAATGATTGCTTCATAGGCTACTTATAGCCTCGGCTTTTAGTAGCATATCGCTTGTTTTAATACAAGTATATTCTCGAGTTTTTAACTCTTAAAATTTTATTTCATTTCTTACTTTAGGTATGGAGAATAAACACAAAGCACAATATAATCTATGTAAATGGCTCTGTACCTGGCCATAAAAATTGCTTAGTAAAGGTATGTATGTAAACCATCTTTATTTTCCATTGTTTGGATACATGAATGTGTGCCATAAATTCTCCTTTGACCCATAAATATGGCTTGAAAATAGGTGGCTGTTTCAACACATTATCTGCTAAGTTGAATTTTTTTCCACTTTTCAGTAACACCTAAGTGAAAAAATTGTACAAAATAGCCAAAACCTAGGTTTATAAAATCACAAACCTGCACAAAGGGTAGGACCAATAAATAGAGGCTCTTTAGAAATACAAAAAGGATATTAGGATAATTGTTGTCAAAATATCAGTATCGTTCCAAAAGAGAACTTTTACTTTTTTACAAAATACTTTGACACAAGCACTGGATGTACATGAAATGGAAATTCAGTGAGAGAGTCAACAATACAGATGATAAAAGGCGCCTGGCTGGCTCAGTTGAAAGAGTAGGTGACTCTTGATTTTTGAGATTAAGCCCCACATTGGGGCTTACTTTAGAGATTACTAAAAGAAAATGTAAAATGAAACTTTTTTTTTTTTAAAAGGAAGGTGGTAAAAGATATTTTAAGGAGAAATTTATCAGTATTATTATTATTGTAACTAACATTGCTCTGATTATACTTTTTAGTGTTTTAAAAATATATATGTTTTATGTTCAAAATTAAGTAAAAGAAGAAAACAAATGTACAAGAAAAGTTTGAAGGAAAAAGCTCTTGCACTCTCACAGACATATATCTATCAAATAGAATAGAAAATAAATATTCTGCCTGGGATTTTGGCCAACATAATACAACATTAGAAATCACTTTTGAATTTTGAATCTTCCATTCTGAAAATAAATTTATAGTAGAAGTGATGCCAGCTAGTCCCAGAAATATATTCTTTATTAATTTTCCAACACTAAGAACAAAAATAGGCTAAAACTTAACCTCGGATTTTCAGATTGGGTCTTTATGTATTCTTTTCATTTCTTAAATTAGATTCCATTAGTAGCATAAAGTATGATACTTGTTTTAATCTTACAGTAATTAAAATTCCCTTTCTGCAATTAACTTTTTGACTGGATTATTCTCATTTTTCTTAGGGAAAAAATAGTTCTTTTGAATTCTTACAGCTTTTTTTTTTTTTTTTTTTTTTTTTTTTTTTTTACTTTGCATGTGTTTAGATTTAATTAGGTTTCCAGTCTCCAAAGTGACATAGTCAGAAACACAATGTTAGGTTGTCAAGATTGGCAGATTGTCATTGTACTTAGAACATTTTGGCTTTATAATTAAATGTATCCCTCCACATTCCAGGTTTATTGTATGTGTATATGTGTGTGTGTGTATAGTGTATATATACACAATATATATTGTAAATAAATTGTTATATAGATTTAATGACCTAGTTAATAAAAAAGAGGAAAATTACTCTTTCCATAATAAAATTATACTGTATAACAGATCAGTTTGTAAATTTTGACAAAAGGTTGTTGGTCTGTCTCCCTTCTCTCCCCATTTTACCGCATACCACGTTCCAGGCTGCCATTCCAGCTGCACCTTACTGCTACTATGACTTCTCAGATACACCTCAGCATTTTCTTGGATGCCAGTATAGATGCTAGTCAGTTGTCTTGAAAAACCATAATATGTGCAGTGATATTCTGACTGGTTTGTTAGAAAGAGTTTATAGTCAACAACATTTAGTACTCTTCCACCTATATCGACCAAAAACTCAGCTCTCTGAAAGGATGATGACTTACCATTACTGAAGACATTCAGAAGATACATCAAAAGGCAATCCCATAAGAGGAGTCCAAATACATTTCAAGAAGCTAGCATAGTGGCACCTGGGTGGCTCAGTTGGTTAAGCGTCTGCCTTCAGCTCAGGTCATGATCCCAGGACCCAGGGAGGAAGCCCCGCATCGGCGTGCCTGCTTCTCTCTCTCCCCTCCCATTCCTTGTGCACTCTTGTGCATGTGGATGTGTGCTTGCTCGCTCTCTCAAATAAATAAAATCTTAAAAAAAAAAAAAAAACTAGCATCAAAGAATGTCTAGTCCATTTTGAACTGTTAACCACTAATGAATGTATTTGCAAGAAACGTATTTTGATTAAAAAAAAACTCATTTTGAAAAAAATCTTTGACATATAATGTCTAAGTAAATATCTTCTGTAACCTTACGCAAATGTCTGTCCCAAACATTAAGGTATGGGTTTGGTGGATGTTTTGTAGGCTTGTGTTTTTAAATGTCAGAAGTGTGATGCACTTTTGAAAATATTCACCCCACTTTTTCTATTCTAGGTGATTCCATAACAAGTAAAAAAGCCCCCTTGGCCATGGGGATTGAGGCATATCCTAGTGGACAGGCAGCGTCTTTAACATTCTCTCATCCCATAAGAGCTTTAGCACCCCTCCCCCACCACCCCACAGAGTATGGGGCTACCAATGCCTTTTTTTATTCTAAAGTTAGTAAAGACAGTCTTAAGGATGACCAACCTGTTTAATCAATGTAAGCATTTTTGTTGTTTCGATTCACCAAATATATTAGGAGACCCTAAAGAACTTGTTTTCAACATTATATAGTATATGTTATTATTATTTGTGTATGCTTATTCCTATCCCCTAATTTAAAATTTAAGTTTATTCCAGATTTCCTGGAGTTTTTTTTGTGTGTGTATGTGTAGTACCCCTCACCTTTCCTCAGATGATTTGAACTGGTTTGCCAATATACAGAAATATTAAAAAAAAATGAGCTGGAGAGTTGAGGGAGTTTTGGTGAAGGCAGGGAAATAAGCCAGAGGTTAGATTAAGTGCACAAAAATACATACTATCAAGTCTTACACATTTGTTAAAGATGGGTTGCAAGCTTTTGGCTCTTAGCCTTAGAGGCACCAAAACAAGAGATTTAAATAAAATGTTATATATATTTCAAATCAATGAACGTATAGTACTATAGCATTTACAATTAAAATATATATAAGCAGTGCTTGTATTGGAAGTGTTCTCAGGAAGAATAGGACTATCAAAATGTAAAAGCAACTGAGAATTTGCTACATAGATCATTTATGACTGAATTTTCACATTTATCAAATTAGCACGCAGTTTTGCTGTTTTGTTGTTCATTTGCTTGGGTTTTATCTTCAGTTCTAAATTCTGAGACAGTTTATTTTTTTTAAGATTTTATTTATTTATTTGTCAGAGAGACACAGAGAACACAAGCAGGGGGAGCAGCACACAGAGGGAGAAGCAGGCTCCCCTCTGAGCAAGGAGCCAGATGTAGGACTCAATCCTAAGACCTTGGGATCATGATTTGAGCCAGTGGCAGCCGTTTAACCAACTGAGCCACACAGGCATCCCTAGATTTTGGGAAACAGTTTAAATTGGTAAAAGAATAGGATTTTTTTTCCCCCTCAAGTTAAAGTTTAACCCGAGATTAGTGAATTGGAAAAAAAATTAAATGAGTTTATTTTCTTCTGGGCAACTTACTGAAAATTTCTTGGAACAATTTTAATGAGAGAGATTAAAATAGATGTTTTTCTGTACTTAGCTGTTCCTAGCAGCTGTGTACTTATTTCAACCAGATTATTCATTTCTTATTGCCAAAATGATTATACTTTATTTTACTCTGTGTGTCTAATTACATGTAATTTTTTTTATTTCTCTCTGAATGAAAGCTGTAGAATGAGTCAGAAGCTTTAAAGAATCCAATAATGTTTTCCAAAAATAAAGCCCAACATTTCGGGTCATATCAATATCTGAACTGTTCCTTGGTTTGTGAATTCACAGATATAATTAGCATATTTTTAGAATATGAAGAGTTAATAGAGGTAATATAAAGACTTGTGGATTAATTTTTGTTGTTTTTGCTAAATTCTAATTTGTCCTTATCGTGTCAATGATAATGGTGCTTGTTAAATGTAAACTTATTTCCTTAATAAAACTTGGTATTTTTGGTTATGTGCCCTTTGACTTAAGACTAACAAAAATACTAGGTAAAAGTTATTTTTTAACCTTGACTCAAAGAATCTATGATAGAAAATTAAAAAATAAAAATATGTAATAGGAGTAGATAATAAAATCAAGAAATAGGTAGTAATAACTTTTATGTACGTAGTTTGGATATAATTGATATCTAAGTAATAATTATAAAATATAATTTATCCTGGGCATTTCTAGAGATTTATAAGTTATGGATAAGATGTAAATTAATAATCAGTAATTTTATTATGAGTAGATGATTAACTTGAAGAAGGCTGTATTTCTGTCATTGGATTAATTAAATTTATTGGAATAAAAAGAATACATTTGAGTTCCTTTGACTTCATGTAATAGTTCCTTTTACTTCATATAACAGTTGTGTTATTCACATTAGAAAATATAGAAACAGATATTCTCTAATTCTTAATAATTAAAAGACCTTTTCTTTTACCTTAATATCTTTAACTTAATTGATAATACTTAATAATAAGATCTTTGTCTCCTTCCCCACAGATCAGAGATTCCAATCTGCCTGCATATAAGGACTTCTGTAAAAATCTACCATTTCCTACATATTTTCCTGATGGAGATGAGGAAGAACTACCAGAAGATTTGTATGATGAAAATGTGTGTCAGCCCAATGCACCTTCCATTACATTTACCTAACCTCATTGGATGTGGCAGAACCTTAACATATTTTATGAGTTTTGATGAGCCAGAAGAGTAATATAACCAGGAAATATGTTTTTCTTTCTCACAATACCATACTTGTCATATGTGTCAAGGGCATAAATACATCATCATTCATCGCCCAAACTAATTTATGTTTAAAAAAGTTACCACGTTAAACAGATCAATAAGTAATTGAATAAAAATTTAAGTGGACTGGCAGTTTGCATATGAGCAAAATCTTTGTGGTTTGTGAGGTTCGTTTCTTTTTTTTTACTGCATATTTCAGTTTATCTTAAGATACCTTTGAATTAAACTTGTTTTACTAAAGATTTGTCTGTCTTTGTGAAGGAGTGGTTATGGAACAGTGGCAAACCATTTGGAAGTTATGGTATAACCTGTTCAGAAAAAGAAACCATTTCCTAAAATTCATTGTTATCATTCTTACACTTTCAGAGCCCTTAAAATAGAAAGATTGTTATTTAAATTGCAGAAATAATGTATGTCATAAAGGCCTAATGAAGGAAAAACAATAAAATGATAAATTTTGGATCCTATTTATACTTCTGTTGGGAGGAATGTTTTTTATTTTGATCGCTCAGCTGTAGATAGGTTTAATCATTTTTCCTGATACCTTCCCAGAGGATTTGAAATGGCCTGGAATTGTACATTCAACAAATTTGTGAATCACCTATTTCTGAAAATGCTAATGGCCCCTGTGTTTTCCTTCACTATATGAAATTAAAATTTGTTTGCTAATAGTTACTTTAAGCCAAATAATCAAGCTTAACAATGCAAGTATAAGCAGGCGTCATTGAACTGGATTTCCTCTGTACCAGATTCCTGAGGATTCACAGAATCCAACTTAACTCCAGATGTTTTCTGAGATTTGATTAATATGGTCACCCAAGAGACTTACTAATCATACTGTTAGATCTCCATATAATTTCATGATAACTAATGGATTTGTTTTTGAAGGATCCAACAGTATATACATATATATTTTTTTTTGCTTAGATTACATTTCTCTCATTCTCGATTTTAAATCCAAATGCAGCCACATCTTTTTTTAAGTTTTCATTTGTTGTTCACCTAATTCCATTAAGATTTATTGCAAATGATAGGAAATCCATACAATAAAAAAGTAAATAAAGAGGAAACACCAAGGATAATATAAATGAGAATAGGTGGGAAGGAGCACCTGATTGGTTCAGTCACATGAGTGTCGGACTCTTGGTTTCGGCTGAGGTGATCTCAGGTTCGTCAGATTGATGGAGCCCACTCTGGGCTCTCTGCTCAGTGCAGTGTCTGCTTGCTCTCCCTCTGCCCAGCAGCCCCCTCACCAACTTGCTCTGGGTGTGCTCTCTAAAATAAATATATCTCTAAAAAAAAATAGGTGGGAAGTTGGGAAAGAATAGTGATGATATAGATGATCATACTATGATATGCAAAGTTATACTCAGTTTGACTCTGAGCTGCCTGGGTACCAAAGTGGAACAACATTGATCTTTGACATATTTCTCTTCAGTCATGAGCTCCTCAAGAGGAACTGTTTTAAACTGGACTAAGTCTTGGTCACTGTACCATTTTTTATTAAAAACGAGAATAACTTACCAAAAAAAGACTTTATTTATTTATTTATTTGACAGACAGTGAGAGAGGGAACACAAGCAATGGGAGCGGGAGAGGGAGAAGCAGACTTCCCACTGAGCAGAGAGCCCAATGTAGGGCTCAATCCCAGGACCCTGGGATCATGACCTGAACCAAAGGCAAATGCTTACTGAGGCACCCAGGTGCCCCAGGCTTAAGGTATTTGACATTCTTGTCAGAGATCAAACAACTATACCCTTTACTACCGCTATTCAGCAATGTTTGTGGTCCTTGTCAGTGCAATTACAGAGACAAGAAAAAGTAATGATATAAAGAGTGCAAAGTGAGAACAGTATTTGTAAGAAATACTTACCGAGAAGATAAAGACAATCAACTGACAAGACTTCAGAACCAATGAAGGCAGTTCAGAAAGGTGACTGAAAATCAGATTTATGTATAAACAGCAATATTCAATTGAAAAATTTTATGGGGTGGGAAGGAATGGATATCATTCACAATATCAGTTTTTTAAAACGTTACCTAGAAAAAAAAAAGCTTAACATGCTGGGGTCTTATTGTAGAAGATAAAATTTTATTGAAGGGTATAAAGGAAAATGTAGCAGAGAAGAATATCATGATTATGAATGGGAGACTTAATATTGTAAAGAAGTCAATCCTATTTTTAAAATCTCAACAGGACATTCAACTGGACTGTTCAAACTGACTAGAAAATGCATATGAACGTGAAAATTCAAGAGCAGTCAAAACATAACCATTAGTTTGGTATGCCCCATACTACACTCAGGGACTTAACTTTTATTTAACTTTTATATTCAGAGTACTGAATGTCTTGATTCTACTACTTCAGTTGCATCTGATCAAAAGGCTTTAATGAACTTAGAAATGTGTGACATTTGCTGATAAACCAAAGCAAAACAGCTGTCCCCTTGCAAGGCAAATGGAACAGTCATTGCTGGGAGAACATAAAATCTTGTTTCAGTATAAAGTGTTTGTGGAGATGGAGAGAAAGGAATCCTAGCTCCTGAAGGTAACCAGATGACGTGACAGGGAGAGGAAGGAGCCGTTCAGCAATCGTTTGCCCAGGACATGCAGTGTTTTGAAGAAGGCAGGGAACCCTCTCCGCTGCAGAGCCGGCCCTAGAACCATCACCATTTGTCTGTAGAGTCTTCAAGTGGTCTTTCAATTTGCATTTGAGTTGTAAGGAGAAAATTTTTGATCATTTAGAATAATGAGCAGGAACCCTGTCTTCTAAGTCAGGGAGCAAAGCGTCTGCTTCCACTCCCCTCTCATCCACCTGCTCTCCACTGCTGGGGCCCTGTACCAATACCTATTGAAGAGAATTTGGGCCCGTTCCTGCAAACTTCTTCAGTAGCCCAGAAGAGGTAACCCGGATTGTATTCTGCCGACCCAAGTGGAAAAGGAAGAAGCCTCAATAGTTAGGGACAGTTAAGCCAGAGTCTGCCTGGTCCATCACTAAGCAAGACAGGTGATTTGCTAAGAACCTTGGGTCACTCCTTGTGAATACAGTGCCTGTCGTCCAATGTTCAGCTTGAGGAAAACAGAACTCGGCCTACTATGGATAGGATAGGCTGCTCACCTCCCTCGGTGGAGTCCAGGCCATGAGGGCCTGCTCCTGAGCACTCCTGGCCACTGCACAGGTGTGGAGGCAGTTTCATTCTCAGCGCTGGAGCCCATTCCAGTCCTGATTTGGGCTGGGACCTGACTTACTACTTCACATTTGTTTTGAATTGGGAACCTTGTTATAACTAAACTTCATTTAAATTAGACATTTGTTCCAGCCTTAGTTGGTCCTAGCTATTAGTTCTAAAATGGGTAAATGCTAAACCTTGTATAATTTGTATGGGCCTCAGGAAGGCCCACTGGTTGAGGCCCATCTGCTTTAAGAGTTACACTAAGTTTTGGTTGTCCTGCTTCCATTCCAGGACCCTAACATTAGAGCAGCTATCGCTGTGATGCTAATGCTGCTTACTCCTTTCTCCACAGTGGGCCCTGGCATGGGGGGACAACTGGACAGTGACAGACCACAAACACTAAACAAACACTAAACACTAACAAACACTAAAATGTCAATGAAGGCATTTCTTACCCACCCGCAGATGTGAGGATATAATTTGCAAGGAGATGAAGTTTCTCAAAGTCAATAAATAGTGCAGTCTGTAACCTTTAATGCTGAAATACGGACCTGCTTTTCAGCTTTTCACAAGGGATGGATTATGAGGATGAATTTTACAGCTTATTTCCGAAGGGAAATCTGTGAATGGAACCCGAGTGCATCTGAGGTGATACGATGAGATACCTACAGCACTACAGGGTTTGGGTTTGGGGGGAAGTTTTTGTTTTTGTTTTTGTTTTTAATGTGAAGTGTTACGTCACACACTAGCTAAAGCAGCTATTCAGGGTTCCTGCTATTGGAGGGGAAGTCCCATCGGGCTGCGGGGAGAGCAGCATTCAGACCAGTGACCTGGGATCTGCTGTTCGGCTCTCCAGGACAGATGCTCCATCGAACGCCTTTGTGCATCTGCCTCACTCCTCATTCCCAGCCCAGTGGAAATACCCTGCCATGGCTTCTCCGACCTTCCCACTGTGCCCCGCGGTCTAGCCTGCATCAGCTACTTTGCTGTTTGCTTTTCCATGGTAGATTTCTTTCTCTTGTTAGTACTCTTAACAATGCCTGTTCTAGCCCGTGTTGCCTGAGGTCAGTACTTGGGAAGTTCTCCCCAACTCTTGAAGGAAGCATGGCAGGGAGAGTGGACTTCGATCCTTGTCTTTTTAACTAGTTCTGCAGTGGAGCATGTTAGAGATGAGGAAGGGCATTTTGCTGATTTCAGTTTTGCTGAATCAAAAGCATTTAAATACAGTCAGAGGGGGCACCTGGGTGGCTCAGTGGATTAAAGCCTCTGCCTTTAGCTCAGGCAGGTCATGATCCCAGGGTCCTGGAATCGAGGCCCACATCGGGCTCTGTGCTCAGCAGGGAGCCTGCTCCCCCCTCTCTCTCTGCCTGTCTCTCTGCCTACTTGTGATCTTGGTCTGTCAAATAAATAAATAAAATCTTTTTTTAAAAAAGTGTTTTTAAATACAGTCAAAGGTAGGTCATGATGCCCTGAGGCCACCTTGGGCAAACATCTTTAGGAGCTTTAGAATCCTATGTGTCCCTCCATGACTACCTGTTTTGTATATAAGAAGCAGTTCTCCGCATTATATACTTGACTAATGATGGATTTCAGGAATTTTCTATCAAGTCGACTGTAACAACATATTTCTCCAGTTTCCAGTTTTACTGCTGTGTTTGCTTTAAGACCTTATCTGCCAGCTTCTGGTAATAATTCCTGGTTCCAGGTGGGAGCTGGAAATGGTCACAGTCTCTCAGAGTATGCCTTACAAGACAAATGTGCCTGCCATCCAGGTCCTGCCTCCAGCAATTGCCTAGGAGTCCCTGAAAGAAAAGGATCCGATTAGGGTGTCCTCACCCCCTCCAAAAAACAGCCAGAGTCCTGACTGTGCAGGTTGCCAGCCTTCATTTTGTCATTTGGTTTTCTGCTTTTAAATGTTCCGTGGAATTTATAGGGAGTCCACCTCATGCCTCGCTTTTCATTCTTTTTAGACTAACGAGGTGGCCCATGCAAATTAGACAAGCCAAGTTAATCTCAACGAATGCAACCTATAACCTCATAAAAGCAAATCAATGACTAACTTGAGGGCCAAAGCATCTTTTTGAGGTGGGAGGCTCATTGTTGTGCTTTCCTGGCTTTGATGGGAGGAGTGAAAGGGACATTTGTGACCTTGATCCTCCTAAAGGACTTTATAAGTTTACCAGATATGTGTTGGAGAAAAGTCCATTGTTTTAAAAGAAACAGGATTAGATATCAAGTTCTGACAGTGCATAAAGTTTGGTTTATTTGAGAAGGAATGAATTAAATACTCGATCACAAACATTGTGAAAAGAGATATGGAGGACTGTATAAAGGGACTATGTCAGAATGAACCATAAAAAATGGCTTTCTCACTGGTGCAACCACTCTGGAAAACAGCAAGGAGGTTCCTCAAAAAGTTGAAAATAGAGCTACCCTATGATCCAGCAAATTGCACTACTGGGTGTTTACCCTAAAGATACAAACGTAGTGATCCGAAGGGGCACGTGCACCCGAATGTTTATAGCAGCAATGTCCACAATAGCCACACTATGGAAAGAACCTAGATGTCCATCAACAGATGAATGGATCAAGAAGATGTGGTATATATACACAATGGAATACTATGCAGCCATCAAAAGAAATGAAATCTTGCCATTTGCAACCGACATGGATGGAACTAGAGGGAATTATGCTTAGTCAAGTAAGTCAATCGGAGAAAGACAACTATCATATGATCTCCCTGATATGAGAAAGTGGAGATGCAATGTGGGGGGTTTGGGGGGTAGGAAAAGAATAAATGAAACAAGATGGGACTGGGAGGGAGACAAACCATAAGAGACTTAATCTCACAAAACAAACTGAGGGTTGCTGGGGGGGAGGGGGTGGAGAGAGGGTGGTTGGGTTATGGACATTGGGGAGGGTATGTGCTATGGTGAGTGCTGTGAAGTGTGTAAACCTGCGATTCACAGACCTGTACCCTTGGGGCTAATAATACATTATATGTTTATAAAAAAATAAAAATAAATTATTTTTTTTAAATGGCTTTCTCAGGCATCCCGCATGAATTTCCTCATCTACAATGATGTGTTTCAGTGATGGAGCAAAGATGGCCGTAGTGTTGTTGGCTGACAGTCCATATTCCTCTGCCAACTGCAGAAACACTGAAGCGATGCTTTCCCTCCCGCAGGAGTACTGGTGCCTGTAAAGAGGGCGCCCTTCCCCTCCTCAGAGTTTCACGAGCTGCTGGGAACAGCCAGCCTGCTGCCAAAATATATATGAATGAGAACCAAGGCGACAGTATCCACAGAGAAAAATGAATATTTGAGAAAACACAAAGCAGAGGAAATAAGCAAAGGAAAAAAACTGATAAAAAAAAAGTAAACAGGAGCATCTGGGTGGCTCAGTTTTAAGCATCTGCCTTCAGCTCAGGTCATCATGTCCACGTCCTGGGATAGAGCCCCGTATAGGGCTCCTTGCTCAGCGGGGAGCCTACTTCTTCCTCTCCCTCTCCCTCTGCCCCTCCCCTTGCTTGTGCTCTCTCTCTCATTCTCCAGCAAATGAATAAATAAAAAAATCTAAAATAAAATAAAATAAAATAAAAAGTAAACAGGAAAAGATCTGTAAAAACTCAAACCTTTTTCTACCTGTAAAATTAGAACAGAGAGGATCTCTTCCCGCCTACAGGGCCGCATTCCCCAGCTATACCTGTGCCCTGAGGAGAAGGTTGTGTTTTAATGATCCAAAGCTCTTTGTTAGACACAGTTTCCCATAAAGAGTCTCAAAGTGCTGTGGCCTGGGAGCCCTTGAGCTGCAGGGTGGTGATGAGGTCCAGCCACAGCACAGGGCCCTGAAAGGGAGCTCCTCAGGCACAGGTCATTCTCACAGTGGTTTACATACCTTTGCCGAACGCAGTGTTCCCCAACCCTGGCTGCACATGGAAACCACGTAGGGGGCTTTGAGAACCCCAGTCCAGTACTCTTGAAATCTCTGGGGCTCAGCCCCAGACATCAGTATTTTTTAAAGCTCCCAGGTGATACCAATGCACAATCAAGGTTCAGAACCACTGGCTGAAAACAACATGGTGTGTAGGCAAATCATTTGTGGTACCCAGGCCCCTTATTTGGGAGCCTTCTTAAAGCCATTCACGTTGGAGAAATGTTTATAAAAATGTAATAATAGTAATGTTTTATATGTATGTAGCACTTCATATTTTAAGGCGTTTCTATGTTCTTCTGAGAGTACTGACCTGGGGAAATGCTTAATATCTTGTAAAATTATACAAATGTTAAATACCATCAATCTCATATAATGAGAAAACAAGCAGAATGGGAAATCTAGGACTTGTATAGGTCCTCATTAAGCAAGTGACTGGCAGAGCTGGTACTGAAATCAGGGCTCCTGATTTCCCCATATCCCTCTACACAGCTAAGATTCATGACTATCTTTAAGGAGAACCTAAAATATTGATATGTTTGGTTTCCTCCATTAAGAACTGTGATTTATCTTCATACACAAGTATGTATTAAATTTTTTCAGGTGCCTGGGTGGTTCAGTCAGTTAAGCATCTGCTTTCGGTTCAGGTCATGATCCCAATCCTGGGATCGAGCCCCACATCCAGCTCCCTGCTCAGCGGGGAGTCTGCTTCTCCCTTTACCTCTCCCTCTTCCTGATCTCTCTCTCTCTCTCTCAAATAAATAAATAAAATCTTAGAAAACTAAAAATTGTTTCAGCTTGCTTTGGAAATGTGTTACTTTAGTATCTCACCTCAATGATAAAAAAAAAAAACAAAACCACAAGTGAAACAAGCTATCAACCTAGCATGTCTGAATGTTTCAATTAGTTATTGTTGTCAATATTCACTACTTCATTTATTTCCCTTGTCCTGTACCTCCAAGGTTCCGGAAAAATTACTGAGAGGAAATCTTGAAAATGGAGAGAATTACATGCACAAACTTAGTTTCTTTTTCTGCAAATTGGGATAGATCAAGACTGTTCTTTTCTTTTCGTGGCTGAATGCTTTAGAACAACTCGGGAGAAGCTGACGTGGAGATGGGGCATTGGGCATAGCGTGAGGCTACGCCAGCCCATTCCTAAGTGTTGAGGTATTGCTCAGGGAATCCTGCCGCTCAGGCTGCATCGGGGCCCCTCCTCCTTATGACCTGAAGGTTAGCAGTCTGTGAGCCATTTATCACATGTAGCCTCTCGTTCAGTCCTCAGCCACCCTCTCCTTTACTTTACATATGAGGAAACCGAGACCCAGAGATGACGTACATTGTCTCATCCAGTACCCAGGGAATGGCTGAGCTGGGACAGGAACTGAAGGTCACCTCTGGACTCCAAGTCCTGCGTTCTGGGCAGAGGCCCAGCTTCCAGGCACCTGAGTTTCCTAACCAAGCTGGTGGATACCACTGAGTTCTCCCACTCTTCCACTGTGAGGAGAAAGGAGCCCCGTGCCCCTCGCTGCACCTGTAGGCATGTTGAACAACTTCCCTGAGGGGTAGGTTCTCCCACGTAGGGTAGAATTAAGTGTGAGAGAAAGACCGGGGAGTGACTGTGGGGTCTCGTCCCTCCAGACCAGGGAACTTCGCTGGAGGCCCCTCCTGCTTACAACGGGGTGAAGCTGCTCTCCTGGCAGGCTATCTCCGCCATCCTCAGAGGGCGAGAGAGTTGAGGGGCTGGGGGCATGAGAGCTTCTGCCCTTTCACTCCTGGCACAGGTCAAGACAATCTTATTACCCTCTCAGCCAGCTCCAAAATGATTATTTTGAACTGAGCAAGGGTCTTAAGCCTGACTAACTGATATTGATTAGATCTGCAAATAGCTGCAGGCAATGAAACTGTATGAAACCTTTAAAAAAAAAAAAAAAATCCTGAGTTTCCAGAATGTCAAAGTGGTCTTACCAACTAAAACTGCTAAACCAACTTTTTAAAATGGAAGCATTGATTTAAAAAAAAAAAAAATTTAATTGCATAGAGAACCGAAACAGCTTTTTATGGATCATATCCCAATTTTCTCTCCATCTCACGGGTGGTAGGGGGCTTTGCACCCCTCTTCTCGGGTGGGTAGGCATAGGAAGAACGTCTGTGGAAGTCATTTTTATTTGGTAAGTTGTGTTGACCTAATTTATCCAACACGGAAGGTGGAGGATCTGGCAGATTTAAAAAAAATGTTCTAGTAACCTTTTTCTTTCACCAGCAGGCGGGAAAGCATCTGAACTTTCAGGGTCTCCATGCTCCACCCAGCATGGAAATTCCACTGTTTCCTCTTTGCTGATGTCTGGGTGGAATTATTTGTTTGGCCAAGGTAGGGGTCCTCTTTGTTACTTCCTGGGCTCTTGGGTTGTTGAGTCTATGTTGAACCAGGGTTAGTTTCCTGTATCCACTGAAATGATAAAGAGACATTCAGAGAACCCACTGAATGAGAAATAAAGATTGGGGAAAGGTCATTATGGATCAATCACCTAGTTTGATTCTATGAAGACATCAAAGAAAATGAGTAATAAGATTTTTAAAACTTAGAAACAAACTGTTTATTTTGCATTATTAAAGTATTACTTATTATGCAGATTTAGAAAATGAGAAAAACACTTAATGACCCCATCTTGCAGAGTTACTAAGTTCTTCCAGAACTTTCAAGCCTATATATGTGTATGTTTGTATAATAAATAGGATTATACTGTGCATGCTGTTTCATAAGTGTTTTGTTTTTTTAGTTCATAATGGATCTTTTCATGTTATTAAAGTTTGGGGTTTTTTGTTATTTTTTATTTTCTATTTTTTTTACAATTGGAAACAATTTCATGATGGACATCTTCAGAGCTAAACCTTTGGGGACATCATTAATTATTTCCTTAAATAAATTACTAGAACCAAAAATCACTGGTTTAAAGGACACACCCCTCAGAAACATTGTTCCACGTTAAATATTTTCAAAACCTCTATTTACTTAAGACAAAAATGGTGGGTCCCTTACTTCCTGACATGAGGGCATCCTCCTCAAGCAGGAGCCCTAATATTTCTCCCCTGGTTCCAGCTAGGGATGCTGCTTTTATCTTTTACTTTCCCAGTGCCAGGTGGTCAGTGCCCAACCTTCCTTCATTTCACTCTTCTCCCTCCTAAAGATTTATCTCCTCAGTGAGCCACACGAGGTCTCTTAATGCTAGTTTGGAATTTCCAGAATCTCTAGGAAGAGCTCATGCCTGAGTGATATTAGGCCCTTCCCTGGCAAGCAGAAGGGAACACAGAGGCACACATCACTTCAAGCTGCAATGTTGGGTGGATCCAAGAATCTCCATCAGAGCCCCAGGAAGAGCGGGCAGTTAGGACAGCTGGGGAGGAAGGAGGCTGGCTTCACAGGGCCTCCCTGGGGGAAGGCAGTGTTCAGGCTGGCCTTGCTAGAATGGTATTAACCTTGGTGTAAACTGAGTGTCTCTGCAGTAAACCACATCTGTGAGGTCCAAAGAGCACAGGTGTTGGCATGAGCCCTGCTGCTGAGGACACTGTCTACATTCATACAGAGGACAGCATGCTATGTCCTCTCAGGGAGTAATGTTAGAAAGATCTGTTTCTCTCCTGTCAAATGAGTATGATTCCTTGAATTGGGTAAAGGAAGGTTTTATCCTTCATGTGCCTCTACCTTGACTCCCCCAAAATAGTGAAAGTGAACTGACTATTCTTGGCCCGATTTCTGGGACAATTATTTCTCTGTATCCCCTCCTTCCTAACCATGTTGTATGCAACAAATATTTTGGGTGGATACTTTCAGGTCTATACAGTCCTACTCTGTATATATCTCTTAGGGTGAGTCATATACCATGTTTCAAAGGAAGGAAAGAAGAAAAATTAAGCTGGAGGATTTCCTGAGAGGCTAATTGGAAACTGAACTCTGAGTCCCAAGTTCCACTCTGATTTACTATAACACCAAGAACCATAAGATACCTGGGAATAAACCTAACCAAAGAGGTAAAGGATCTGTACTCGAGGAACTACAGAACACTCATGAAAGAAATTGAAGAAGACACAAAAAGATGGAAGACCGTTCCATGCTCTTGGATCGGAATAATAAACATTGTTAAAATGTCTATACTGCCTAAAGCAATCTATACTTTTAATGCCATTCCAATCAAAATTCCACCGGTATTTTTCAAAGAGCTGGAGCAAATAATCTAAAAATTTGTATGGAATCAGAAAAGACCCTGAATCGCTAAGGAAAATGTTGAAAAACAAAAATAAAATGGGGGGCATCATGTTACCTGATTTCAAGCTTTATTACAAAGCTGTGATCACCAAGACAGCATGGTACTGGCATAAAAACAGACACATAGACCAGTGGAACAGAGTAGAGAGCCCAGATATGGATCCTCAACTCTATGGTCAAATAATCTTCGAGAGCAAGTCACCTTTATGAGAGGGTAGGAATAGAAAGTGAAGGGTGTGGTGAAGAAGGTGGCATGATACCGGGGAATACTTACTTCAAAGTCTGCCTCAGAACTTTCACACAGGAAACAGCACAACTCTCCTAGAGAACCATAAAACCATGTGCAACGGAATGAAGTTACTTACCCACCACTGCTGAAGGAATTCACGTTGGAGAAGGATGGGCAGGGATGTTGCTTAGGAAAATCTCCAGGGAACTTGCACCGAGGTTTGGCCGGAAATGTAGGAATTGGAGAGGGAGAAAAGTGTACAGTATCTGTCTTCCTAATTTCCCTTCTTTGACCACTTATGTAAGATTCTACCTCTGTGAGACTTTGATCTGAAACTGGTTTGGCCTTCTTTTTTAATGCACAAATACAGAACTGAAGAAAGCCATACCTATGGGATGAAGAAATCAACGAGCATCTATTACGTCTCTGAGAAGAAGTTTTTTAAAAGGACTACGGTGGCAGAGTCTCAAGAATCAAGGGCTACAAGGGAAGGCCAGCACTACCTCCCAGGTTAGCGTGCGTCATTAAATCCATATTCATAAAGGAGCCTCCCCATGTCCTCAGAATAGGGCTAAGTCTGGGGACACCAAGTGTGCAGCTCCCAGCCTTGGCCCTCGAAGAGCTTTTATAACAAAGAGGCATATTACAAAGGGCAAGTTGGGGCCTCGCATCGGCAGAGTTAAATGAGATCACATTTTTCTCACTCCCTCTGCTCCAAAACGCAGCAGTGATAGTCAAAATATGTAAATCGGTATAGCCGGGTTCCACCACAAATAAACAAGAAAAGGCAGGGTGAGGGGAACCAACAACATAGAACAGAAAACGAACTGAAGCATACACCTCTTAAGAAATGATTAAGAAAGAAAACGAGAGTGTGAGGTTAAAGGGACCAAAATGTTTGCCCCAAGAAGGTAGACCAAAGTGAACTTTTTACATGGAGCCAGGGGAAGGGCTTTCCCATTCCAATATCCTCGTCCAATGAGAACAAGGGAAAAGAAACACAAACAAAACTATTATTGTCTGTGGCATTTGCTGTGTCAGAGATTCCAGTCTGAGTTTTCTAACCAAGAGATACACCAAATACACCTGGATTGCAACGTCTCCATTAGCACCAGAGATTAGGATCTTCTGAAATCATTTTGGACGAAGGGCCCAGAAGTAAAGTAGAAGCAACTACAAAGCCATCAGATGAGGACAGATGCACAATGAAGTAAAAATAGAAAGAGAAAACACCTTTTTAAGAGGAAATGAATGAAATGTCTCCCTTTCAAAACCAAAATTCTAAAAACACAAGAAGAAATCAAATGTTAAGAAAAAGCCAATATAATCAACGAGCAGAATGAATCCCTCCCACGTGAAATTAAAGTTATAAACAGTACAACAAAAATATGAAAAGTAATGCACTTAGGATGCTCAAAGAGATGACTAAAATTTATATTCTATTCAACATAGTAAAAAATAACAAAATAAAAATGGACAGAAGGGAAATAAGAATGGATTGCTCCATCATGACAGGTTACGTTCCTTACAATTTAACTCAAAATATGTAAAGCCCATACAAATAGAATTGCAAGGGAAAAATCATAAATCTGTGATTGTAATACACAAGAACAAAATTTGAGCATATTTCTATCAGATATGTTAAACTAATAGAAGCAAATGAAAATCAGTAAGCACATAGGAGATTTGAACAACACAATGAACAAGTTTAATCTAATGGACATTTATAGATTCATTACTTTCCCACAGCCCAAATCTCTTTCTGGACTCCTCTTGGTGTTAATTAATATTTTGCTCTCTTCCAGGAAATTCATTCCAACTCTAGTCTAGAGGAGGCTCCTGTCATTTCCGCCTTTCTTGCATCAATGACAATAATAATAGCTAAAACTTACCGAGCCACGCCAAGGACTAACTACCTTGTTAACTAATTTAATCTTCAAAACAACCCTCAAATGTTGTACTTTGCAAAATGTGAGCTACTAGCCCCATGTGACTCTTGAATAGTTGAAATTGACTGGTCTGAATTAAGATGTGGTGTAAACATAAAATGCACACTGGAATTCTAAAACTTAGTGTCAAAAAAAAAGCCAATCATTAATAATTTTTATGTGTATTACATTTTGGACACAGACAACTTCATCTGCCCTGCAACAGACAAGGCTACTCTGTAACTATCATGGAGCATCACTCAGAAACTGGAAACTGCCTCTGATCACAAAGAAACCTAAACATAACCAAGTGTTCACCTCGTCCAACTCAAATAAGTGACTTCTGCTTTACCAATTTTTGTTCCTCTCCCCTCTGAGTGATAAAAATTATAAAGCCATGATAGAATCACTCCTGCTCTCAGCTAGCACCCAATAGAACAAAACCACACTTTTTTTTTTTTAAAGAAATGGTTTATCCCTTCCACCTTTTGCATGAAATATAGCAGAGAAACCCAGCCAATCAATGCACAACTCTGCTGCCACAGAGGAAGTTACTTTCATCTAACTTCTGGTCAAAGAACCTGGAAATGTTCCTTTTATCACGTCTGAACTAACTGTTGATGCTTTTCTATTTACCTGTTTAAAAAATCCACATATCCCCATCACTTCCTCTGTCCCAGTTATGGCACAATGACTGGGAGGAAGAGGATTGGTTAAAACAACTCTTGAAGCAGTTTTCTGCTGTCCCTTCTCTGCAATCAGAGATTTGGGAAGGTTCACACCACTCCAGCTACGGTGGCTTTAGTCAGAGACAGAGCCCTCATCACCAGGGGTGACCGACTTTACTCTGATGTGATGCAAGCATCAGCCATCCACTGACAGGTGGGCAGGGAGCCCTCCATCTGGGCTATGTGGTATATAGCGGCAGTGGCCATCCCCTCCGTGGCCCAGGGTGTGACCCACAGGACCCTGCAGCCCAGCTCTCTCAGCGACGCTACCTTAGCCTTGGGATCGCCCTTGTCCTTTCCAACTTTGCCTCCAGCCAGGGTCTCCTGCTCTCTCTCCCACCAAGCCACAGGCAGCAGCAAAAACCACACTTCTTTGAATTCTCCCCCAAATCACCTAACCAGAATTCAAATCCAGCAACGACACCTCCTAATACCTTCTTTCTGAGAGGCCTCCTGGCCCTTTGCAGAGGGCTATTTCCCTCCTTGCTGCAATCCACTAAATCAAACTTACTCCCCAACACTGTATTCCTAATGGTCCTAGCTAGCCGGCATTGGCAAGCCCGTTTAACAGATAAGACAACGGAGGCACAGAGAGGCTTAAATAACTCATTCAAAGTCACCCAGATGACAGAACGACAATCACTGATCTTCAGCCCTACCCGTATATCACAACCTCTGGACACGGGGACCCAAGTATTCATATGCATTAAAATCTCCCCACCTGTGATAGCCAGCCAAAATTGAGAAATGCTAGCACTTTTCAAACTTTAACATGTTAATTGATCCCCTGAGAAATCTTGTTAAAATGCAGATTTTGAGTCAGTAAT
The DNA here is from genome assembly GCF_022355385.1 of Mustela nigripes. Classification (NCBI taxonomy): domain Eukaryota; kingdom Metazoa; phylum Chordata; class Mammalia; order Carnivora; family Mustelidae; genus Mustela; species Mustela nigripes. The sequence goes on along the minus strand of NC_081558.1, from coordinate 88,499,416 downwards.
CTGCGGTGGAATTTGAGATTCTGCATTTCTAACCAGATCCCAGGAGATGCTGATGTTGCTGTTCTGAGGACCATATTCTGAATAACAAGTCCTAAAGCCCCTTAGAGCTGACGTTCCAGAAACGTGCTTTGTTTCTCTATCTTTTTAAGTAATTTATTTATTCATTTATTGAGCACATATAATTCATTAAGCACCATGCTAGGCACTGGGGATCTAGCGGTGAGGCAGTCAGAACATGTCTCTGCCCACCCAGAGCTGACTTACTAGAGACTGGGAGGGAAGTATCCCAGGTGGCTGGGCTGGGAGTTTAGTTTGGAGGCGGAGGACCTGTGTTTTCTGTTTCCACTCTAGCCTGGTGATCTTGGTGATTAGGGCCCTAATCTCTTCCTTCGGCATCAACACTATATTATTTGCTTTTACCCTAAATAGTATGAATTTGAGAATCACATATTTATTCCAGATGTATTCGTTTGCTAAAATAACTGCAATGTTGGGAGGTCACTATATAGTCAAGCTTATGAGAATAGAAATGTGTTGTTAATTAAAAAAAAAAAAAAAAACACAACAGCAACTGCAGTAGAATTTAAAAATAAATTATTTAGTATCCAGGAGATAATCCCCCCAAAGATTATCACAGTTTTAAAGTAGGTCAGCTTCTGGGACTACGTGTCTCTAGACAGTACCTATAATAAGTGAAACTCAAATGTTTCACTGCTCTTGCATTTAAATGGTTTTGACATGAAATTTTAATTTGTCTTTAAAAGTCATTGTACGTCTGCTGCTCGGAGCTTGGGAAATTTGTTAACCCTTCTCCAGAATGTCAGAATTACAGAACCAGTTTACTGAAAGCTGAAATTTTCTTTTTCTTAATATTTGGTCAGTTGTGTGGGGCGAAAGAGAGAAACTCAGTCTTTGACCCCCAAAGGCTGGCTTGTGTGCCCTCCTGTTGAACACAATACGTGCCCAGAGCTTCTGCAGCAGGACGGGACCTCTCTGCAAACTTGATGGATAGAGACAAAAATGAGGGCACCCTACAAACGTGTCTGAACACACACAACACGTGAACACCGTCCGCACCACAAAGATGACCACACATCCCACAATCCTGACTAAGAGGAGTGACCATAACTTCTTTGCCAAGTCCACCATTAACCTTGGTCTCTTTTTCCCTCCTTCCAGATAAGATTTATTGAGGCACCGGATCACAGAATCCTCCTACCACGGAATAGCCTCTTAATATACAATGGTTGAGGGGCGCCTGGGTGGCTCGGTGGGCTAAAGCCTCTGCCTTCAGCTCAGGTCATGATCCCAGGGTTCTGGGTTACAGCCCCACATCTGGCTCCCTGCTCAGTAGGGAGGCTGCTTCCCCACCTCTCTCTCTGCCTGCCTTTCTGCCTACTTGTGATCTCTGTCTGTCAAATAAATCTTGAAAAAAAAAAAAAAAAAGATACAACAGTTATATAGACTTCCACATTCCTGACTTCAGATCCCTTCCTCTCTGACCACGCTTCCTGCTCTAGCACAGATGTCTTATTTCGGAGGCATCCATCTTGCTGAAGCAGCTGTCTTCCCAGGCCCAGCCTCAGCAGCTGAGGACTGCTGGACGAAATCACAGCACTGGGTTGACTGCTTCCCCTGAAGTTCATGAACGTGGACGATGGCGGACTGCCCACACATGGTTTCGGGTGATGGGATATGGACCATGGTCTTTCTGATGGTGACACTGAGCAGTGCTAAAATCTAGGGAGCGGAAGAGGAGTTTAAGGTAGAACTGAGAGGTCTGAGGGAGAAAACAAGGAGCAAAGGAGAATCAGGAATGGGGGTGTCATCTTCAGAAGCACTGGCTTCTAGAGGAAGAAAGTGGCATTTTGAATATCTCTGGAGCAGAAAGGAACAAATTCCCGTTGAGAGCATGACCTTTACCGCCCATCCCCCAAGATCTGAGTCATCCTGTTTATAAGCCCTTTTATATTATTTTAGAAGGAGGTTCATTTAACAAAAAAGTGCCTGTTGGGTTCGAGGCTCCAGGAATACAGGAGAAACAATAGAAATGACCTCAGGTCTGCCATCTTCCACGCCCCCGCTTTTTTAACCCTTGACTCTCCTGCCATGAGGCTGTATGCCCAGGTCACGTCTCCACAAGTAGCCTGATACCTATGCAAGAACCCGGAACATCAGGACTCCCCCAACCCTCCAATCCCCGAATACCATACCTTATATGGCTGTGAACCTATTCCCTCTCTTAACCCAGATAAAAGACCCACTCGACCCCCTCCCAGCGCAACTTCCCCAACTCCCCTTTCCAGAGTTGCCACCTCCTCCCAGCGTGACTTTCCTGGCTCCCCTTCTCCTGAGCCCTGAAACTTCGCTGGAGAGTGCCTTTAATAAATCTTGCCCTGTGCCTACCCTTCCTGTTGTGTTTATCTCACCTGTAAAACCTTACAGTGCCACCAACTAACTAGCTTAGTGCTGTTATTTGCACAAAATGGGAGGGAGTCTGCAGAGTCCTGCCTGCCTCACTGTTGCCCAGACCATGGGCAGGCATGGAATCTGCCTCTTCCCTAAATACACCTTCAGTGTTAATAAAGGAAGAATTTCTTTCTTTCTTTCTTTTTTTTTTTTTAAAGATTTTATTTATTTATTTGACAGAGAGAGATCACAAGTAGGCAGAGAGGCAGGCAGAGAGAGAGGAGGAAGCAGGCTCCCTGCTGAGCAGAGATCCCGATGCGGGGCTCAATCCCAGGACCCTGAGATTATGACCTGAGCCAAAAGCAGAGGCCTTAACCCACTGAGCCACCCAGGTACCCCATTATAAAGGAAGACTTTCTGCCCAAGGCAGATACTCAAAGCAGCTGGTGGTAATGCCCCCACACAGCAGCAGGAGGCGTTCTTTCTTGGGGAGTGTGGTAGGCTAAAAAACAGCACCTCAAAGATACAGAGCTGCTGGGGAGCTGGGACCTGCTCAGTCAGTTGGGCATCTGCCTTCAGCTCAGGTCATGATCCCAGGGTCCTAGGATCCAGCCCATGTTTGGCTCCCTGCTCAGTCAGAAGTCTGTTTCTCCCTCTCCCCTTACCCCTAACCCCTTCCCTCTCTCTCTCTCTCTCAAATAAATGAAACCTTAAAACAAAACAAAAAAAGATACAAGGGTCCTAATTTACCTTACGTAGCCAAAAAGGGCTTTGCAGATGTGATTACAGTGAGGATCTTAAGATGAGGGGATTCTCCTGAATTGTCTGGGTGAATCCTAAATGCATCACGTGTGTACCTAGAAGAGGGAGGCCGAGGAGGAGAAGGGAGAGTGACCACCGAGTGATGTAGCCACAAGGCAAGGAACACCAAGAGCCACCAGGATCTGGAAGAGGCAAGGAATGGATTCTCCCTTAGAGCCTCCTGAGGGAGCATAGCCCTGACGTCACCTCGAGTCAGAGGGTTGCCCCACAACTGTGAAAGAATGCACCCCAGGTTGGTGGTATCTTGATATGGCAGCCCTGGGACACTGATGCAGAGGGTGGGGGCACCCTCTCTCCCCTGGCTGTGGCTTCCACCAGAAGTACAATGTGGAGTTAAGAAACTGACTTCCCACTGTCTTTCCTGTTGGGTCACAGAGCTGAGGGAGCTGGTGAGCAGCCCACCAGGGAGCACATGAATGGGGGCGAGACACAGAAAGACAAATGAGTGTGGAACAGCCAGGAGGATTCCAGCCTGTTCTGGGGTGACATGGGTCCCTACCAAATGGGAGGCAGTAAGTTCGTGGCTTCACATGAACCCAGAAGCACTCAGCTCCAAACTAGCATTTCTTGGCAGGGGTGGAGGGACCATTTTTGGAGTAGAAGACATTTTCAGGGAATGTCTTCGGGGAAGGCATTTCTTGACCTTTCTTGAAATGTCATGGCCTATGCAAACTTCCAGTGTTCAGTTAGGCAAACATGGCGCCTGGGACTGCCAGGAGAGGAAGGCCCCTGGAGAAAACTTGTCCGGGGTTGGCCCAGGGTAAGCAGACATTAAGAAGGGACCTGAAGCCTTCTGCAGAAATTCCTTTCCTTTTCTCAGACAATCCCTGAGTTCACCTAACTTCAATGTTGTCAGCTGTTCAGGAACCAAAACTTGCAACGGAGCAAAAACGCTTCATGCTTCTGTGACCTTCCCCATCCTCTGACCCAGTGTGAACAGCAAAAAACGTCCCTCCCAGCGTGTGAGCCATGCTGTGCCCAGGAGGAGTCTGGGATGCCTTCAACCAACTCTTTTTTCTCTCTCCCTCTCTTTTTAAAAAAGATTTTATTTATTTATTTGTGAGAGAGAAAGAGTATGAGTGCATAAGCAGAGGGGAGGGGCAGAGGGAGAAGCAGACTCCTGCCCAAGCAGGGAGCCTGATGCAGGACTTGATCTCAGGACCTCTGGGATCATAATCTGAGCTGAAGGCAGACATTTAACCGACTGAGCGACCCAGATTCCCTGTTCTTTCTCTTTTGAACAGTCGTTCTTCATAGTTAAAATACATAAGCATTTTATAAAAACTTGGTAAAATAAATCATAATTTCTTCTATGAACCCACCCATTGTTAGGATTTCAGGGTATTTCTTTCTTCATGTGGTTTTCCCTTGGTTTCAAAAAGCTGCAGTCAGAGTAAAACAGCTCTGCACCACCAGCTCCCCCAAGGGCTTGTCCTGACCTTAGTCAGTTTGCCCTGCCTGCTTTTATGTTTCTTATTGCCTTCTTCGCTATCTAAAAGTCCACGTGTGATTCTCACCTCCTTATCTACTGAAAGGGTCTTCCCTTTGGCTCCCTGGGGACTCTGTCCCAGAGACCCATCCCCCAGACTGTGCCCAGGACCTGGAAGAGCGCCTGTCACATGTATGTGTGCAATGCATTAATTGGACGATGGGAAAATTCTGCATATTCTCTTTTCTTTGAACTATCGGATCTTAATTGTTTTTCTTCTGCCTATAAGTTGTTGAACCTATAGGAAATATAATTAATACGCAGTTTCCTCTGAAAAATACAAATCAAAGCCGGGTTTCCAAGCATTGTCTACCCACAATGCTTTTCCATCTGTCCCTCATACTCCTCCCACGTCAAAAATAAAACCCAAGTCATCATCAAGGAGGTTGAGAGAAGCCACAAAGGCGGAGTGAGGGCAAGGAAGGCAGGGCAAGACCTGGAAGAATCAGGAATCGTGTTGTAGTAGAGTAGCCTGGACATGGGGCTTGACCATCAGACTGGCCTGCGTTTCAATCCCAGTTCTCCTGCTTGCCTGCTGTCAGATCCTGAGTAAGTAACTTAACTTCTCTGTGCCTCTGTGCCGTCCTTATGCCGGGGAGACCTTCTCCCTCCACTCGTTGCAAAGGTTAAATAAGACCATGTATGCAGAGTACCTGGGGCTTTTTTGTTTGTTTTTTCTTTTGAGGTAGTTACAGGGATCTTTACTGAGGTACCTAGTTGGCTCAGTTGGTCAAGCGGCATCTCGATCTCAGGCTTATGGTTCAAGGCCCACGTTGGGTGTAGAGATCACTTAAAAAGAAAAGAAAAATAAAGGTATCTTTATTGATAGTACCATGAAATAGCTACAAGGATAGTTGTGAAATAGATTATTAAATTATCACTTAATAAATTACTATATCCTCTTCCACATCACACTGACATGGCCGTCCTTCCACAGAGGGAGGACCTACAAGGTAGGCAATTATAAAGCTCATGGTTGATAATATAAAATTTTTTGTGTAGAAGCAATATGTCCCTGGTCTCTGTGTATACCCACCAGTCATAGGCATGAAACAACAGAATATAAATAACAGCTTGATGCTTTGTTTTCTCTCTTTCATTTTTCTTCCTTTTTTTTTTTTTTTTTACAATTTTCATATACAGAAGAATTCATATGATGTCATTCTGCTTCAAAGAGTGCTATTTACGTGTCACCCCAAATATACACATTTGAGATACTATTGCAAATATTTTGAGAAAGAGAGATACACACGTTTGAACACTAAGTTCTGGTTGCCTTAAAGAGCAAATGAAATGCAAAAAGCTTGTTAGGTCCGTGGTCAAAGGAACGAGACTGATACAAAGCGAAGGTCAAGCAGAGCTTTATTTTGCGCCAGGTATGGAGAACCAAACCGACTGGTCGGGGCTGCCTCTTACAGAGAGGGTGACCCCTCCCTGCCTTACAGACTAACTTTTAAAGGGCAAAGGCCATGGGGTTGGGCCTGGCCACGCACAGGTGGCCAATGAGATTGTAACACACAGAGAAAGCTGCACAGTCGTGCTAAGTCACACACGGGTGGCCAATTGAATTACAATTTACCCCATAGTAGATACTTGAACTAGCCTATCACCTTGGTCAGAATTGGCACCCAAAAGGTGCCCAAAAGGCAGGGCCCACAGTCCTTGGTAGCTAGGGAGACAGTATGCGTGCCCCACTGATTGGATGTCTCCACCAGGCCTGACCTGCCCTTGTATTTGGGCTCTGTTACTTGGGACTGGTTTCCCAGACTTGCTTTTAAGTAAGTTCCCCTGGCGGGGGGGCAGGGTCAATTTAAGTTTTACTGCATAAACAACAAAATCACTGTTTAACTGGATGGGATCGCTCTGGCTATATAGGCCCTTACAGGCTCTTTCCCTAATTTGCCCCCACCTTTTGCACACCTTATGGGTGGGACTGTGTCCCCACGGACTGCCTAATCTACCCCAACCAGGAAGAGCCTATTACTTCCCCCCCACCCCCACAGATGCTGGTGGAGTCTGATTCAAACCCGGGCTGTCAGGTTCCAGAATCCATTCTCTTTAGCGTCAGAACCGTGCTACCCTTTTAAAATCTCAGGCAAGCAAAAGAAAGTTATTCAGCAACAGAGAAGTGACACCAGACAATCCCCTACCAGGACACACTATGTGTGGTACAATAAAACATGTATGTGGTCCTTCCTGGAACAGAGCTCCTGAAATCTCTGAAGTTTTCTGAGTGATAGGAGTGTCCTTTGTTGTTCATAATGAGCCTCTCTGGGTCACACCTGAGTTCCTGTGAACACAGGGACTTAGGCGGGTCCCTAGATGGTCTGAGGATAGAGTGAGCTGCAGGACCAAGTGATCAGGGACTCTTAGCTCCAGCCCCACCTCCAAGAACGGGAAGGGGGTGGAGACTGAGCTCCATAAAAACTCTTGAACAAGGAGATTCCAAGAGCTTCCATCCTGGTAATCATCTCAAGGTGCTGGGAGGCCCAGAGAGCACATGGAAAACCCACACCTTGCTTTATGCATCTCTCTCATTTGGTTGTTCCTGGGTTGTATTCACTATCGGAAACCAGTAAACGATAAACGTAAGTAAACGTTAGTTCTAGCAAATGATTGAGTCTGAAAAGGAGGTGGGAACTCATGATATGCAGCCTGTGAGAACTACAGCTGACCTTCCAGGACTTCAGCTGTCATCTGGAGTGGGGTCAGTCTTGTGGGACTGAGCCCTTACCTCATGGGGTCTGTACTAACTCCACCTTTTAATCATTGTGAATATGGTCTTATGAACAGTGGTGCACAAATATCTCTTCAAGTCCCTGCTTTCTGTTCTTTTGGGTATATACCTAGAGGTGGAATTGCTTGATCATATGATAATTGTATGTTTCATGTTTTTAGGAACTGTCTGGTGGTAGTCCTGAGAAATCCCCTTAAGAGGGACTGTAGGGGGAGCACCTAGGTGGCTCAGTGGGTTAAGCCTCTGCCTTCGCCCCAGGTCATGATCTCAGGGTCCTGGGATCAAGCCCTGCTGAGCAGGGAGCCTGCGTCCCCCGCCCCCCCCCCCCCCCCCCCCCCGCCTCCTGCTTCTCTGCCTGCTTGAGAATCCTGTCTGTCAAATAAAATCTTTTAAAAAAGGTGGGGGGACTGTCGGGGACACACCTTTTTTTTTAACCCCTCTTCTTCTACCTTTACTTCCTTTCTGAAACATGGGTGCAATGGCTGGAGCTTCAGCAACCATTTTAGAACCTGAAGGGATTCTGAGGCTGGAGATCAGGAGCTCGGAAGGAGGAAAGTATCTTGATTCAGTTGTGGAGTAGAGCATAGAAACAGATACTCCTGATCTTCAGGTCTCTTTCATGGGAGAGAAAAATCCAGACTCTAATTTGACTTGGGGATGGGTGGGTAAGAGTGATCTCCAATACTTAGAGAATACAGTACCTAACTGATACAACTCTCTTAATACTGACCTCCATCCTGGGTAACATTGGTTCAATATTGCTCTGCTAAAAAGTATCTGTTGCCCAGAAACAACCCTGCTGCGTCATACGTGCTCCAGAGCTCCCTGGGACCAGGCTGGCTGTGGCTTTATCAGTCAGACAGGACAGATCTCCTTCTTCCCCAATCCCATCCGGCTTTAGCCAACCTTAAGCTGATAAACACCACTTCACAGTCCGAATCCACCTGCTTCCCCACTGTGTGGTATTTAGGAAACTACTTGAATTTTTACATCTTCAGAGAGGCAGATAACCATCTCTCCTTTGGACAGTCACTGTGTGGATTCAGTGAGCTAATGCATGGAAAGCGTCCGAGATTTGTAATGGCATATGCTAATGGTATTATTATAACTTTTTTTTGGCAAAATCTCATTGTCCATTCAGCTTCACAGTGATTCGTATAGTAGAGTTACATATTGAGTGTTCATTAAACAGCAGTCAGTAGGATTTATGTGTCTTTCCCCTTTTAATCTTCATGGGAACCCTACAAGGTGGTTATTATTAATATCTCCTGTTATAGCTGAGGAAGTTGAGGCTCAGAAGATTAAGTAACTTGCCCAAGGTCACACAGCAAGTAGTGGAGCCAAGATGCAAATTTGGGTCTCTCTGTATGGAGAAGTGTGACATAATAAGAGATATATGTATTAGTCTCTGCCTTGGTTCCTGACACAGACTCCTAAAGCCCTTATAAATAGGGGTGCTAGGGAAATCTTTTGTTCTAATATTTAGTCTTTGACCCCCATCCCCAACACAATGCTCAGAATTTCCTGGGTGATAGGAGCATCTTTCATTCTAATGAAGTGACTTGTGGTGGGCTCCTGGATGAGGGTGCTGGTCACCAGAAAGATGTGTTATCACAAGCTGTGATTAAAAGCTTGGAACTTTAATGCCACCCCCCCATTCTCAGGACTCTTTCAGACCTCCACCTATGTAACTGGCTGTTCATCTGTATCTTTCATCATATCTTTTATTCTATAACAAACTAGCACACGTGTTTCCCTGAGTTTTGTGAGCTGCTCTGGCAAATGATGGAATCCCAGAAACGGGATCCTGGGAACGTCCAATATGTAGGAAAGTTAGAAAGGAATTGTGGGTAACCTGGGAGCCACTCCTTGCGTGCTACTCCCGCCTGAAATGAGGGCTGCCTCGTGGGCCTGAGCTCTTTAGCCTGTGGGGTCAGCACTAATTCCACTTAGTCTCAGGATGAAATTGAATTGTAGGACACCCAGCAGGTGTCACAGAGAATTGGTTGGTGTGGGGGAACCTCCCAGGTGTGGTGGCCAGAAGTGTCAGAAGTGAAGTGATCTCTGTGAGTCGTAAAGGGCGGACCCAGGCCTGTGCTTCTCCTGGGCAGGAAGCCAGATGTTTAACTACCTTGGGGCACAACCTTCTGTCCTGTGGCTCCTCCTCTGCCTTCAAACCCTTCTTAAAGCAGCAAGACCTAAAGTAATGATTATTAGTTTAATATTAGCATGGGGAGGTCTCAGGGAGAACATGGATTTAAATATTTACTTATATATTTTAAAATTTATTTTCACTGTGGAAAGATTACCCTCAGTACATACTCGAGACCAAACTAGGGCACGACTGAAGAATGAAACTGTTCTGCATGTAAAGCTGGAAGGACTTTGAGCTTCTGAGAGAGGCCCAGTGCAAGGAAGGGAAGGGAACAGAACCAGAGAAACTGGACGAGCTGATTGGAGACTAAGCAAGACAGTAAGAGGCAAGGGAGAGGGGACAGATGTGGCTGAAGGGACTTTGAAGAACAGGGCTGCCCAGTATCTGGCATTAACTGACCTGCTATGCTGGTCAAGGGTCCCCCAACCGACTTGTGGTCACCCGCAAATCTTTAGTAGCCAAGATTTCACCCAGTGTGAGTGACTAGTGCTGAGGGAAGCAGAGAGAGGAAGCCGGGTCCGATATTTGGGGCGGATAGGCAAGGCAGAGAGAAGGCAATGGCCACAAGACCCCAAATGGGATCCAGAAATCAGCAGAAGTAGAAAATCACAGCAAGCGATAACCAGGAGAAACACGTGCATTGAAAATTCTCACGAAGTATGGAGGAAGTCAGGATTTGGGAAGACTTGAGTCTTCCAGGTGGCGCCGACTAAGCCTGACTTTCGGAAAGTGGCTGGTGGCCTCCCACTCGGTGCTCTGTCCCTGCACTAGGAGAGCCAGGACCCAGGACAAGCAGAGCCTGGGCCTCCTCCAACCAAGTCCCTTAAAGAATCCTCCAGGAGGGAGAGACCCCACCTCACCCCAGGTCACCTGGGAGCTCATGTGCCTGTGTGCCTGTGTGTCTGTGTGCCTCTGAGCATGGGCAAGGAAAATCCTCCAGGAATGGGCCTGCTTCCACTTTCCTCCCTGCTGAAGACCTTGGAGAGCTGAGGTGGGAGAACCACAGTGGGTTGCCCCCACCCTGTGGTGGGGGGGCGGGGGGGGCGGCACGCTGGGGGAAATCATGCATATGAATGGACTCTGCAAGGACCTAACCTTTTCCCTCCTCAGACAACAACAGTGAAAATAAATGCTCCTGACATCAATACTTAATGGGACCAGGCCTTGCATACTAATGAAAATCTCTGCAGAGCAGCCCCCTGGAGGGAGAAAAACATGGGGACTTATTAACCCTCAAGCAGCAAGACCATGTTCCCCCCAAAGGCCTTGCCGGCCAGGCAGGGAGAGCCTTACATCCTATGCCTGGAAGTGAAACTGCTTAGTTTTTCTCTGCCGTCGAGGGCAAGAGGGCAGTGGCAAGGGTCTGACCACCTTGGGACACCCTCCATCCAAACAGACACTCCTCCCTCCCTGCCTCTTTCCAATGTTTCTTCCCTCTGGCTTCACAGTGACAGAAGCCAGAGGGAAGAAACACAGCTGTCACAAAGTCCCTCCTGTGTGTTCACATCCCACTTCTTCCAGCGAACACCAACCTAGTCCCCCATCTGAATGTCGTCTTCCAAGGTGCAGGACATGAAGAGGACTTTGACTGCCTCCATTTTGACCTCCAACTTTCTAGTTTGTTATCTTGGCTCAGATAGAAGACTCTGAGGATAAAGCACGCCCCCCCCCACCCCCGCCATGGGAACCAAAACTACCCTCTCAAGCAGCACAGACAGCCCTGAGCCTGCTGCAGCCCAACTCACCCATGACTGACTCCAAGACAATGATCCATAGGACCTTCACTGCCCACCTGCAGGCAGCCACCCGCCTTGCCCCACCCTTTCCTTCTAGAAACTGGAAGGCACCAGGCACCTTGGAGACAGTCTCTGGGACGTTAGGCCCTGTCTTCCTGGTGTGGGCTTTATTGAAATAAATTCCTTTCTTGTTTCACTGCTACTCATTTCTCTGCCTTTGGATTTTGTCAGTGGCGAGTGGTTGAACCTGGTCTGTTGGGGGCCCTCGGAGCTAAGCATTCTTGTACCCTCCCAACCCCCCCTCCCCGTGCCCTGGGTCTGAGGCAGAAGCTAGAGTGGAAGGACGAGACAGCCTTGGATTCAAAGCCTGCCCCTGGCATCTGCAAGAAGCAGCGGCCCATTTCCTCCTCAGCAAGACAAGGATGGCCACCCTGCACTTACAGGAAAGTCCTAAAGAAGGGAGGGGAGGAGACTGTGAGTAGGGCCTGCTTGGGACAGAGCCTGTGCTCAGCAGATGGCAGTTTCCATTTGATCTGAGAGGAAAGTCAACTAGAGCCCTTCCCCACAATAGGCTCTTGTGGGAAGTCAACTAGAAAGGGAAACAGGAGGCCCATGATATGATGTCAAGGAAGAGAAATATTTGCAAATGTCTCCAAAGAATCTAACAGGGGCTGAGGGCTTTCCTGAAACAAAACAGCAAACATGAGGGAGATCCCAACAAGGAGCCCAGCTGCCCATCCCCAAACCGTGGCCCCCGCCTCAGCCTGCGGGAGGTGGCCCTGCAAGCTTGCTGCCTGTGAGGCAGGGAGACCAGTTGTATCTGGGGGAAGGTTGGAAGAAGGTAGTAGGGCTGACACAGTCTTGGGGGGCATGTAGCTGCCATGCTGTGGAAACACTCCAACAGCCCTGTGGAGATGTTCCTGTTGTGGGGGATAAACAAAAACAAAAACTGAGGCCCTTGGCCAGCAGCCAGCTCACCCCACCAGGGGCAGGAGTAAGGTCCCTTAGGAGTGGAATCCTTATATTTTGCTGCCCTAGTCAAGATTTTAGTAAACCAAAGCAGAATCACTTAGCCAATTTGCCTCCAAATTCTCTCAATAATAAAGTTATTACTGTTGCTTTAAGCCACTAAGTTTCAGGGTGATCTGTTACACAGCCCTAGAAAACCAATACACTGTTTCATATAGTACAATTCCAAGTAAAATTTCATTTGAAAAATACTATGGCTTAAGATAAAACAACAGAAAACAAGAATGTTTATAAAGTCATCATCAAATTAGACTTCTTTATCCATTGGTAAGTAACAGAACCACAGAAGGTCTGGATGTGGTGTTTATAGCTAAGTCAGGGCAGAACCAAAATCAGCACTCAACTTTGATTTCTATCTCATTGCATCCCATTCAAGAAGATCAGGTATTCAGGGAAGAAGGTGTTCAGATTTTGATCTAGAGAGAAGACTGGTTTATCCAGCTTGGTTATTAAGGCAAGAACCTAGATGTTCCTGAGGGACCATCAGTTAAATATGGTCTTCAGTTTCAATTTGACACCAAGAGTTGAAGTAAATTATAAAAGAGGTCACTGTTTATTACTATCCTGTATATATCGCTATCCTGAACGACTTGGAACTCTAAGGATCTTAAAAAAAAAAACACAGTTTATAAATAAGTTTGAAACCCATCAATCCATTAAGTAAAAGCATTGCTGCCCAAACATGGCCATTTCCCAAACACCAAATCAGTGATTTGCAACATAAATAAAACAATCAGAGTGATGAAAATAGATGGCTTCCAGCAAAATCCATTTCTGAGAGTTGCTGGCACAGTGAGAAGGGAAACCCTTTTCAGGCTTAAATGATAATAATTTGACTGGTAAAGAGCTGAGAATACACTGAAAATTATCACCTCTCTCTGAAACCCAGTTCCACAGCAAGGTGGGTACATGTGCAGCTGGGATAAAGAAAATAAAGGTACAGAGGGAATTCCAACCACAGACCCTCTGATGGCAAATTACTTTTTTTTTTTCCTACTACACACCAGGTTGCAAATGTCATGCTGACTTCTCTCCATGGTGGATGCAAAGTTGCTAGAAAATGGCGGAAGACCTTTGCCTTGTCTCTTCCAATTCTCAGTTCTCAGATCTCTCATTTGAACACTCCTTTTTCATTGCTCTTTCTATTGCTCTCTGGAAGCACTCAGCAACATGGGGGCTTGACCCCAGACTTCGTTGGGGTTCCTGGTGCTTTCTCTGGCTTTCTGAAGAGCAATGACACAGAATGTCTCGTGTGAGCAACAGCTGGGTCATTACAACACTAACTGGATTTGTCCCCCCTTCCCCTCCACCCAAGACGTGACTTACAGTACCATGTAATTTATGTAAATGCCACCCACTTACAGTAAACAGGTGTCTGGACCCTCAGTGTTTCCTCGCCTCGGGGATTATTGCAGACAAAGGAGAAAAGAGGAGCTGCTTGAAGCTGAATGCGCCCCTTGAGTTTTGAAAACTGGAAGATTTCGAGGCATATCACATTTTCCTGCACAATCTGAAAGAATTATCACATCAGTATACCTAGAATCCCTTTCGATACCCAGACCCTCTGCCAAGAATCTGGCTTTATACGTGAGCCAGCACCCACCAAGTTCTCCTAGGAAGACTGGCCTGCTGCCTGGTTGATGGGGCCCCAGGCTCCCCAGGGTAATGAAGCTCTCACATCAGGGCAGGCCAAGGCTTCGAAACCATTGAGGACCTCGAGAAGAGAAGAATTTACCAAAGTTACGGGTTCTTCAGGTTAAATGTGGTGGGTGGGTCCCAAGCCTCAAGATAGGAAAGAAAATCATACTTTTCAAAGTCCAGTTGCGACTCCTACTCAGTAGAGTCACCGATACCGCCCAGCTCCAGGTTTGCAAAGCAAGCCCAAGGCAACCTGTGTGGCTATTGAACAGTCTGACTGCAGCCCCTAAATTATCAGGCCAAACCTAATGAGAGAAGCCTTGCTGTGATCGAGAATAATCTGCATGATTATTTATGATCACAAAGGGGGAGACTGTCTAGAAAAATCATCCTAAATTTGAAAATAAGCAAGAGTGTATGGGGTTGGGGAAGGAGGAGGTGCCCGGATGGCTCAGTCAGTTAAGCATCTGCCTTCGGCTCAGGTCATGATCCCAGGATCCTGGGATCAAGCTCCATATCCCACTCTCTCTCTCCAGCAAGTAAACAAACAAACAAACAAACAAATAAATAAAAGAGAGATTAATAGGTATTCTTTCAGAGTATCTTGGGAGGGCAACTTTGATTTCTTTCTTTTTTTTTTTAAGATTTTATTTATTTATTTATTTATTTGAGAGAGAGAGAATAGGAGCTGAGAAGGGGCAGAGGGAGAGAAAGAGAGATAGACTCCCCGCTGAGCAGGGAGCCCAATGTGGGGCTTGATCCCAGGACCCGGAAATCATGACTTGAGCCAAAGGCAGATACTTAATGACTAAGCCACCTGGACACCCCTTGTTTTCTATTGACCAGACTATTTTACAGCCCTGCAGAGGCTAGAGGCCAACTTGTAAAAAACTAGCAGCAGAGCAGATGACACCCGACAAACACAGATTTCATCTGATAGTGACAATGGATTGCCATTGGCAAAAGTGATAATCCCCCAAATCTTTGCTTGTAAGATATTAGCCAATTTCACATGAATGAATAAATTCATTTTGTCTTTTTAGGGTTTTTTTGGTCTGCCTGTTGTAAAATTCCATTCTTCAAATTCTCATTTGAATTCAAGTTTTATCATATTATGATTCCCAATGAGTGGAATAAAATCTTCGACATGTTTGATATTTGTAGGTCCTGTATTTAACCTTTGGGAAAGTGTTCTTCAGCACATGCACTAAGCATATTCCAGAAACTTTGTAATGAGCCTCCTTAGCCCAGTTTTACCCTGCGGTTCATTCTGTAGAGCCAGATTTTTTAGCTTCCCGTTGTCCAGCTCTGACGGTATCACCCCCTTATTCCTCTGGATACAGAAAGGTT
Source organism: Mustela nigripes (assembly GCF_022355385.1). NCBI lineage: Eukaryota > Metazoa > Chordata > Mammalia > Carnivora > Mustelidae > Mustela > Mustela nigripes. Next base: position 88,484,051 of record NC_081558.1, on the reverse strand, counting down.
CAAGTACAATAGATTTGTATTCCAGGCCTTTTACAATCATGCTCCAACCTCTCCAGACCTACCCAGAGCTCCAGGTAAAGAGTAGGTGCTCAATAACGCATGGTAACAAATGGATGAATGAACTCACTGATACTACTTTCCTGAAGGTAGTGCTTTGTTTTTGTTGCTAAGAAAGAATGAAAGCCATCCCTTTTCCTTACTGGGCATTCCACTTAAACTATTTTGTTTATCCTGTCTTAGTTTGGCTGTTCCCAGAGGCAGACCCCAAGACAAAGATTCAAGCACAAATTATTTATTTGAGAGGTGATCTGAGAAAGCACCAACAAAGGAGTAAGAAAGTAGCCCGGTTAGAGAAAGAAAGTGATAAAGGGTGTTATGAAGCCAGGACTCACAGTAGGTGACTGAGGGCAGTTCTATTGGGGTGCCTTAGAGATAGAGCAGGAGCCTCCTCAGAGATGTTCCAACCAAGAAGTGAGGACACAGAGGGTATTTATCTTCTAATTGCCCACCTGTCATTGACTGAGTGTTGCTTCTAGGGACTTTATCTTTTGACAGTGTAAGCATGTTCTCCCAGCCAGACAAAACCCCTCACCCAGAAAGCCGGAGATCTTCACAATACACAGCCTTCAGGCCTGGGCTATTGCACTGGAGAAGCTTCCAGCCAAGTAACTCCAGGCATTTCCTCCAGATTATAAGACAAACTCCATGGGAAGATGCTCTGCGCCACTCATCATCAGAGAAATGCAAATTGAAACCACAATGAGTTATTTCCTCACCCCACTCATAATGGCCAGTAAAAAAAGACAAGAATTTGTAAGTATTGGTGAGGATATGTAGGAAAAACGAACGCTTGTGCACTTCTGGTGGGAATGTAAATTGGTGCAGCCACTATATACAGTATAGAGGGTCCTTAAAAAATCAGAAAGAGAGCTACCATATAATATAATCCAGCAATTTCTCTTTTGAGTATTTATCCCCTCAAAATGAAAACATTAATTCAAAGAGATATATGCACCCTATGTACATTGCAGCATTATTTACAACAGCTAAGTTCTGGAAGCAACCTAAGTGTGCATTGTTACATGAATGAATAGAGAAGATGTGGAACATTACACATTCAATACAGTGGAATATTACTAATTCGTTAAAAAAGAAAGAATAGAATCTTGCTTTTTTGTGACAGCATGGATGGACAGAGAGGGTATAATGGTAAGTGAAATAAGTCAGACAGAGAAGAACAAATACTATATGATTTCACTTATGTGTAGAATTTAAAAAACAAAACAAATGAACAAAGAAAACAGAAACAGATTCACAGATATAAGAAACAAACTATTGGCAACCGGAGGTAGGGGAGGTTGGAAGGACAGGCAAAATAGGTGAATGAGATTAAGAGGTACAAATTTCCAGGTATAAAATAAATAAGTGGTGGGGATATAAAGTGCAGCATAGGGAATATAGTCAGTAATATTGTAATAACTTGGTACGGTGACAGATGGTAACTAGACTTATCACGGGGATCATTTCATAAGGTGTAAAAATATCGAATCACACCCGAAACTAATAGGATATTGCGTGTCAATCATACTTCAATTTTAAAAAAAGATTGTATAATGAGATTGGTTGGGAATCCTGCTGACCTCTGTGGCATTACTTCTCCATGCATTTAATGCGCTCCCTCTGGGCTCTGTTTCGCATGCAGGTCACAGTGTGGGGAAGCAGAGGGGAAGCCGGGAGACCAAGCACTGGAAAGCAGAATCATCCTTTTTAAAAAGATATTCTACATACGAAGGGGGAAGGCCAACAGGAGGTTCCTATCTCTCTGGGGGAGGCGCTTGAAAAGCAATCAGGGGAAGCTACCTGGTCACCTGTGGAACGGGGGCTGGAATGGAACATAGCTTTGGGAACCCATTGGGCCATGAGAAGTTTTAATTGGTGGCAAAACACAACCACCATTGGGATGCGATACAGTCAGAACAAGGCTGACTTCTCAGTTCAGCTTGGGTAATTATCCTTGGAGAGATGCTGTAACCTGTGAACTTAATCACCACACTGCCAGGCCACTACCACATCCCTCTGCCTCTCCTTCCCATTTTCAGGAAGTGCCTTACCTCCCTGGGTTCCTGGGTTCTTAGAGCACGTTCAGATTTGCTGTAATACTTGTGAACGGTGTTTCTTAAACTTTAGTTGCATCAAAATCACCTGGAGGTTTGTTAAAAATACAGTTGCTGTGTCCCACCTCTAGACTTTCTGATTCAGTAGGTCTGGGGTGAATTTACAGCAGTAGGAAGTTTCCAGGCACTGCTGAAATGGCTGGACCAACCATCACACTCGGAGAACCACTGCATCCCCCACCTACTGGTTTAGAGGGTCCATTTTGGCAAGATCTTTTGGTGATCCATGCACCCACTGAAGTATAAGAAACACTATTTCTTCGGTTTTCCCAAGGACGGTACCATTGTAGATGCACAGAAGAGAAGTTAATTTATTATACACACTGGATGCTTTAGGCATTAGAATTTTTCCCCTAAAATGGTTGGTAAACGCTGAAATGTCTAGAAAAGAAGTTCCCCAATTTTTCAAGAACAGAATCTCTTTAAAAGGTCAAAGTATTTTATACACACTCATCCCCATGGGAATATCCATTTAATAGGAAAACAGCTGTCCCCTTAGACCGCACAAGCACCCAGTGTCCACAGCAAGGAACGTCTCCCCGGTGGACCGTGGTCAGATGAACCACAGAGATGAGTACGTAAAAGCCACCAAACTGAGACAGGAAAGGCAAAGCAAGCAAGCAGGAGCCAGGAAACTCTAGGAGTTCGGAGAGCTGGAATAAACTGGAAAGTTAAGAAAGCTACAACACAGGCACGAAGTTTTGCCTCTGAGGGAGACATGGCTACCTCGCTTCAGCCAGAAAGTCTTCTCTACACCTGCAGCCAAGACAATGTCTTCTGAAGTAAGACTTAGCCCTCTGGGGCCCAGGACCCAAAGCAGAGCTGGACGCAACGACCCTCCACACTTTGTAAGGTCTGAGGATGAGCCTGGGAAAGAGAGGGCTGGGAGCAGCAGAGGAATTAGGAAGATTTCTGGAGCCAGACTGCCTCATGCAAACTCTGTCTCTGTGGCTTGCTTGCTAGCTGGGTAACCTTATCAGTCCTGCCTCGAGCAATCGGCTGGAGGCTGTCTGGCTCTGGAGAGCCCACTGTGCACAGCCTTTCCCACTCTCTGCTGGGTGGCAACCAGTCACCCGTCCCAAGGAACCCACTGTGGTGGACATAGTCATGCGTGGAAAAGTTCAGCTACAAATCAGGGCTTCCTCTACACTAATCCAGCGCTAAACACCAGCAAACCACTGCTCACTGGTAATGTTATGGGACCTGAGTAAGAGTATATATGCAGATACAGATACATTCAAACACTGAAAATTATAAATCACATTAACGCACTGTTACGTAGAATAACTCTAACCTCCAACCCTGGCAGGTAGACCTTTATGATGACTGGAAAGCTAAGTTCAAATTTAGAATTCCAATGCTCTTCCGAGTTCCCTGTTGGGTGGCAGTAGGGGGTGAGCCTGACCAGCCTTCCCTTCCCACTCTGTCCCCAGATCCATCCCGCTCCATGTGAGGACCCCCCAGCCTGGACATTCAAGCTCCCTGCAAGCCCCCAAACCACAAAGGTTGCTCTTCAGCCTCCCTTCTGGCCTAAGTATGCACATTGCTGGGGAAGTCCACTCTCAGTGGGATGACCCTAGGGAAAAGCCTGCATGGGACCTGGAAACATCCTGAGGGCTGTTTGGGCAGGGAATGCTGGAGTTCCAGGTCCTGGCTGTGGTCTAGAGGATATGGCAGAACCTCCAGGGAGACAGCACCTTGGCCCCACAGATTCCTCAGCTGACAGAGGAGGAGAAGGCAAGAAAAGGCCAGTGTGGGGATCTCTAAAGCAGCGCCTGGGCAAGGACCTCTAAGCTCTGTGGGCCTCAGTTGTCTCTTTTCACCACAAAAGGACAGTTAAAATAGCCCTAGAGCCATCATAAGAATTAATGTTAATAGCTATGTAGCACTTAGTCTTGGCCCATAAGTGGTTTATAAAGGGTTTATTATGTAAATTAAACATTTGTTCCTTGAGGAGCACACTGGACACTGGGAGTCAAAAATCCTGGCCTTTAAACTCTTCTCGGCTATCTGTTAACTGAGAGTTATTCCCTCAGCTCCCCGAGACTCTGTTTGCTTGTCTTTAGTATGGAATTTGGACTGGACATCTTCCGTAGCTAGCCGTGGCTTACTTTTTTAACTAGCAAAGGGATCTTATATTCAAGGGAGGGCAAGATAAAACAGATTCCATAGCAGAGGGGAAAAAAAAAAAAACTCATCTCTAGACCTAGCATTTCTGCCTGAATTAGAATTTTAAGCACGTGATCCAGTGGCGTGGGAATTTCTCCCAAGGCAGAGTATGTGGTTAGTAGGGCCGCTTTGTATTCATTATGGGAGTTCAGCATTTCGATGACATTTACATTTGAAGAATCCCAGGCTGGCCTTCCCTGGTGAGGGCCTGGGGAGTGACCTGCCCTTCAGCAAGGCAGCAGATAGTGTGACAGTGAGGTCCCACATGGGTGGCGGCCATTCCCCACAGCTCCTCTGGCTTGCTCTCCATCTCAGCTACACTCAGGAGGTCTGTAACTGTTACTGACTGCTGTGTAACAAACCAGCCCAGATTTAGTGGTGTAAAGGGCGACTGCAATGTAATATTATGATATTTCACAGTTATGGGAGATGATAAGGCTCAGTTGGGTGGTTCTTTTTTGGGGTCTCTCATTCATTTGTACTCAGAGAATAGCCAGGACAGGAGTCATCCCAAAAGTTTCTTCTTCCATATGACTTGGTGCCTAGGCTGAGAAGACTCAACAACTGGGCTCCTCAGATGTCCCTTTCTGTTTCTCCAGTGCTATAGTTTCCAGTATGTGGTCTGTCCATCTGTCTGGTACAATGGCTTCAGAGCAGCCATACTTCTCACATGGAGGCTCGGGGTGCCGAAGGTGTATGTCCCTGAAAGAGATCCAGATGGAGGCTCTATTAATTTCATGACCTAGACTTGGAAATCACAAACATCACTTTTACCACATTCTCTTTATTAGGAGTGAGTCGCTAAGGGAGGCCTATTTGAAAAGGGTGAGAAATGAGACCCCACCTCTTACAGTCTTGAGACTGTCTATTCGAAAGGGTACTACATTATCAGCCTTATTGGATACCCAGATGCTTCTGTACAGATCTACCTGTCCACTCTTCTATGCCCTGAAACTTATGGCAAAGCTCATCTGATGCCCATTGAAGAGAGAAGACCCAAGTGGTTACAGAAGTCCACATCTACCCAAGAGACTGAATATACCAGCAGACAATGGCCACACTATGTGGAAATAGAACTCTGATCCACAAGCCATGCAATAACCAGTGCAGGGTTCAAACCACACCCTCTGCAGCAACTGGCCCCACGTGGTCAGGACTTGGTTAGGGACTACCAGCTTCCCTAATTGTGCAGCCACTTCCAACTCAGGACCAACCAAAGAAAGCCAGATATGGTCCTCAGATCAATCACGTAAGATACTCTGCTTCTAGTTATACCACATCCTGCTTCCCCAAGCTAAAGCCTCCAATCACACACACTCAGTGTCTTTCTTTAATTTACTATAAATCTTTCCCACTCCCCTGCTTGTCTTTAGGCCTCTGACACACGCATAATAGTGGCTGTTTCCCCTGCTACAACAAATGCTGAGTAAATAGCATTCTCCTTTAGGTGGTCTTTGGTTATTTCCACAAACCCAGGGGTCTCCCCCAGAAGGGTACTACAGAAGTTGGTCTCATCAAGAAATGATGGTGGCATGGGCTAACGTGGTAGCACTGGAGCAGGTGAATGGAGGTTTCTGAAAATATCTTGAAAGGAAGCCATTGGGATGGTGATGATGGATCAAATATGCATGAAGGACAAAGATGGTTAAAGATGACACCAAGTTGGGACCCTAAGCAATAGGATGAATGATGACACCAGCCTCTGAGATGGCAAAGATGGGAATCAAGTATTGAGTTGGGTGGCTCAGTGGTTAAGTGTCTGAGTCTTGATTTTGGCTCAGGTTATGATCTCATCGTTGTGCAATCAAGCCCAATATAGGGCTCTGTGCTGGGCCTGGAGCTTGCTTTAGATTCTCTCTCTCAGGGCTCCTGGGTGGCTCAGTCAGTTAAGCAGCTGACTTTGGCTCAGGTCATGATCCCAGGGTCCTGGGATTGAGCCCCGTATCAGGCTCCCTGCTTGGTGGGAAGTCTGCTTCTCTCTCTCCGTCTGCCTGCTGCTCTGCCTACTTGTCCTATCTCTGTATTAAATAAATAAAATCTTTAAAAAAAAATTATCTCTCCCTTTCCCTCTGCCCCCCACCCACCCGTGCTTGTGTATGCACCCATGCTCTCTGAGAGAGAGAGAGGGGAAAGAATTGAACTTGGGGATGGTCAAGGGTATGAATTTGGAGGTCACTAGAGCGTAGATGGGACTTAAAATCATGAGACTAGATGCGATCACACTGGGAAAAGGATGGTTCGTTTCAATTAAGTATGTATTGAGCATCTACTATGTGTCAGGCATTAAGGCAGCTTTGCGGATTTAGTAGGAGAAAACACAAGAGACTGGTCCCGTGTTCAGAACTATATGGTCTGTTGGGGATTCAGATAATAATCAATTATTCATGCAAGTGAATAGGGGTCAAGTAGTATGAGAACAAGCAATAAGGGAATGTGATCCAGTAGGAGACCTCAATTAGGAGTTGTGGTTAGCTGGGTGAAGGAGGGAGGGACAATCATTCCTGGCAGGAGAAGAGCATGTGGTTCTGTAAGAGGAGGGCATCGGGCTATTGGGGGATGAACTGAGAGACGGAAGGACCACCTCATGGGAGCTAAGCAGGCAAGGTCCAGTCTAGGCAGGATCTTAGAGGCCATGGAAACAGAGTTTGTTTTTTTCCTAGAAGGAATGATTCCAGTGATTATTGGAGGAATTTAAGTGTGGGGAGTATAAGATCAGAGTGCTTTAAAATACATGTACCTAGAACCCACCCTAAAGTTTCTGATATAGGAGGTTTGAGTTGAGACCAAGGTAATCTGCGTTATTAACAAGAGACCCAGAGAATGGTGACACATGCAAATAGTCCGCGAACCCTTATTTAAAGAAGCACTGGGACTTTCTGATTCTTCAAAGGGTTGCTAAGCATCCAATGACACTGACAAGACTTGGGCATTGCAGAAATTTGTCTCAGGAAAGGTAACAGTAGGGTTTTATCAAGGCCAGACGGTTTGATTAAAATAGAACAAAAATGCACAGAGGAACGTGCTATTTTGCATGGACAGAAGACAGGGAACTCTGTCAGTCTGGGAAACCCTGTAATGTGCCCCTGAGACAGCCAGGCCTTGCACTGTTCTTTTTTATTCTTGGGGGCTGACCCCGGACTGGCTTTTCAGTAGTCAGATTTCAAAATGGCATGTTCAGGTGCCCGGGTGGCTCAGTCTTTAAGCGTCTACCTTCGGCTCAGGTCATGATCTTGGGGTCTTGAGATCGAGACCACATCGGGCTTTCTGCTCAGTGGGGAGGGAGCCTGCTTTCCCCTCTCCCTCTGCCTGCCACTCTGCCTACTTGTAATCTCTCTCTCTCTGTGTCCAATAAATAAATAAAATCTTTCAAACAAAACAAAACAAAATGGCATGTTCATGATTCCTGCTCATCCTGGGAGCCCAGCAGAGGGGAAGGCAAGTCTTCGGAGAGCATCAGCTCCAAACTCTGGTCAATCTCTGTCTGAGTTGCTTCCCAAACTTCCTTGGTGCTAAGAAGTCATTGCCTGTGATATTTTGTCTTCAGCTTGCTAACTGGTGTACCATTATCACTATAGCTCAGCCTAAACCCTGTGGAGTAAATCAACCAGGCAGAGGCCACTGGTCAGCTGGTAGTGAAAGAATTCACTCAAGGCAGAACAAAGGAGCTACAATTTTATCTAAAACACTGCAAGGGATCAGCAGGCAGGACCGCAAAGGAGAGACTGTCTGCCAGGAGGTGGTGGTGAGGGTTTATAGGTGTAGGGTGGAGTGAGATAGTATGGGAACTTGTGGATTTTTTGGTGGGGTGGGAGGGGTGGGGGTGGGGTGTAACTGTGCCAGGTTTGAGTAACCCACTGGTTAGCTAGGGCATATGGGTATTTTGAAGTGGGTCACCTAATCAGCCTTTTTGCATTCAGCATGGTGGTCTGTAGGCCCTTTTACCTTATTTGAATTTCCATTTTCAGGCCTGTTGCCTAAAAGCAGCCTCCCCAGCCCCTAATCTTCCACACGATGATTTGTCTGCATAACCCTTGAAAATAGCCCACAGAGACAATAAGGACCAACCGTGGCCCTCTCTGCTCTTTGCCATGTGAGGATACAACGAGAAGTCTGCAGTATGCAACCTAGTGGATGGCCCTCACCAGCACCCAGCCAAGTTAGAACCCTTATCTCGGTTTCCGGATACTTCCAGAACTGCATGACTCCTCATGAGGTGTGCTGCTGGATTTTGCTTTGTCAGCAAGTCTGAACACTACTCCTTAAAGAGATCTAAGCCAGTACAATATGGGAAGCAAAGGAAATAAAAGGAATCCAAACAGAAAAGAAAGTCATTTTACTTGCCTGAAACGTGATCATCTTTGTTGAATATCCTATGGAACCCTCAACAGAGCTACTATAACTAGCAAAGCATTCGTCCCCTACCTAGGCCAGAGAAAAGGCCATGAGAAGAAGCCATTCTCCTGTTATCCAGAACATGACTCAGCAGCTAAACATGACAGCTTAAGCTGTAGAAAATGGATGGAGATACAGTTGGATAGTACCATTTTTTTTTTCTTTCGGAAGTTTAGAGTATATAAACTAAGAACCAGAAGTTTGCAACACTGAAAAATCCAAACCAGAGGAGAGGCAAGAAGAAACTATTGATGTAGATTGAGAAACAAAAAGAGGAAGACATAATCACAAGATTACTAATGGCCCTGTTCTCTCCGGTCACTTCCTGGTTTTCAGAGGTGAAGGAAAGAGGATTAAAAGTAACCCAAAACGATCGTCATAAGTAAAAAACCATGAAAGCACACACACACACACACACACACACACACACAAAGCCCCAAGTTTGAGTATTTATGAAGAAAAGTATTTGAGAGGAAGGGCAGACTTGAAATCAATCAATAAATATAAATGATGAAATCCCACTGCAAAATGTTTTGTATTTATTAAATTAATCAAGTACTTTTAGGGGGACTATGGCCTTAGAAGAAAAATAATAAAACTTCTTTAACAGTGGGTTTAGGGGATGGTTTATCATTCAAACTTGGAAAATAATAAAAGCTGTTTTTTGAAAAGATGTTCTCATAGATAATAATAATGAAAACGTTAAAAAGCCAAAAATGTTCATTCCTTACCATTAAAATTTGGAGAATTAAAAAACAAACACTATCCACAGAAACTATTATGCTATAATGAAACTGATAAAATGTTAGGCAGTTATACCTCAATTTTTTAAAAAAGGGTGATTGGAATAAATTACTAGATGTAAAAATTTTAAAAAGAGAGAGAATTAAGAAAGACAAAGTATGTCTTAATTCCCTTTTCTGGTTGTATGAGAATCGGGGCAATGGTGGTGGCCTGAAGGAGGGCTGCTCTATGGGGAGGGAGAGAAACAGAACTGTGAAGTAGTCTGGAGGGAAAAGCTTCTGCCACTCACGACTGATCCCTTGCCCAGATGGCAAAAAAGTCCTCACTTCATTACTGGGGTTGTTCACAGTCAGAGTGACAGGATTAGGACAAGCCTTTCCCTAAATCCCATCAGAAGGTAAATCTCCGGGAGAAAGATAGCCATCACCTCAGGCCTGACGGAGCCTTCCCACCACCGTGGGAATAACGCGACAGGACCTGACCCCAATGAGAAGCCAAGGAGAAGCCAGGCTGAAGCTAAATGTCACAGCAGGCCTACCTGGGCCGGCAGGTAAAGTGAGGGAGCAGAGCCCTGTGGTCAGAGGACTCCCAGTGGCCCACGCTGTTGCCAGGCAACGGCGGAAGCAGAGAACAATGAGCACCTGCCATCCGGGGCCCCTGGGGTTCAGTCCTTCTCCAGACCAGCCCCTGGCTAGCGCAGGACAGAGTGGGTACAATATTGCTAAAGCTTCTGGTTTTCTAAGAGAAGGCAGAAATGTGGATTTTTTTTTTTTTTAAGTGTGAGACCTCTCAACATTCAAACATTAGAACTAATTCAAACATTTTTATTATTGGATAGAATAATTCAAACTTAAATTAAAAAATGGCAGGGAGGGGGGAATGCGATCCATAGGTCAAACCCTGCCTTAATTTTGCATCTTCAAGCCTTGTATGTTAAACGTTAACTCACTTAATCCCTACATGAATCCCAGGAGGTTAAGTACGATTGTCCCTATTCTATGGATGAGAAAATTGAGGCTCAGAGTACATGGGATTTGTTCCAGAATCAAAGATTGTCCTTCGGTTTCTTCTGGCAGAGACTCTTGTCATTTTTCCTGGGATTCTTCTTCAAAATTTGACTATTTTCTGTGGCATTCTTTTTCTTTACATTTTTGGTAGCTGTTAACCGTGTTCATGTGTTTCTCCACAAGGAGCCATTTTAAAGGTTGGTGCTTCACAATACATTGTTTAAAGCTGATTCTGTTTGAAAAGATGTTGGTGTCTTTTTAATTTCAAAAAAGAAAAATTGCATCCAGCTAACCTGGCTCATTCTGACTTTCCCGTGGAAGCACAGGAGTGTACCTCAGAGGTTGGAGACACAAGCAGCATCTGAAGTGAGCTAGAATTACTGAGAACCATTATAATTTACTTTAGAAGCAAATGTGTGGCTGAGGCCTTTTGAGGCCAGTCATGTAACTGGGATTTGAAGTTTACACATTATTAAGACTCAGTCACGGACGGCAACAGCTTAGAATTTTGGCCAATTAAAGATTTTTGAGGGAAGCAGTGTTGTTAGAATGACCTGTATGTGGTGGCAGTAAAAAGGAAATTAACTTTTAGTTTATTATTTTTATATCTTCATAAAATGGAACCTTTTAATCACTTTACCTTAGGCAACTGCTCTCACCATCTACTCTTGTTATGCTGCTGTAGAGGGGTGTTGGTTTCAACCATAATTCTGAAAGAATCCAGAGGTGTGACAGTATCTAATGCCGTACAGGTTTTGGGGTGTCTGGAGGTAGGAGGGAGACAGAAGGTGAAGCAGAAGCAGAATATGGGGATCTGGAGAAAATGGGGATCTCTGCTAATGGTTATGAAAATTAAGCATAAATATACCTTTCAATTCAATAATCCTACCTCAGTTCTGTAGGAATCAGTTCTGTGGAAAACAAAGTCCTAATTCATAAGGAGCTATGGGTGGCAACATTTGTTGGGCATTGTTGATGGTAGAAAAAAAAAATGGAAAGAGGCTGAATGTACATCAAAATATTGTCCCGTATCCAGACCATGGAATTTCCACATGGCCACTAACAAGCTCGTCTGTACTGGTTGATCAGAAAGGTCTCCATGATGTTTTATTAACTGAAAAATGCAAGAAGGCCAAAATTGTTCGCCACCAACAAGGCGGTCCTCATGTGATTATTTAATGTATGATTCTAAGAGCCAAGAGAAAGACATAGAAGGATGCGCACACATCTCACTTATCAGGAGAAAAGAGGTGAAGAGCCAGAGCAAGAAAAAGTATGCTGTAGGCAAGGGAATAACAGAAGAGTGCCCCCATAAAAAACAACATGCAAAATACTTTCTCATATAACATCGCACGTTCTTGTTCATCGTCCCAGGAGACTGTGGAAGTAGGCGCCCAAACTCCTTAGCACTGTCCACTAGAAATTCCGACAATGATGGAAATGTTTTATATCTGGGCTATCCAAAACAGCAGCCAGTAGATGCATATGGCCATTGAGCCCTTGAAATGTGGTTAGTGTGACTGAGAAACGAAATCTTTCATCTTATTTATTTTTTAAATTTATTCTTTAAAATTTTCTTTATTACCTTCAGTTAGCCCGAATACAGTACATCATTAGTTTTCGATGTAGTGTTCAATGATTGATCAGTTGTGTATAACACCCAGTGCTCATCACCACACGTGCCCTCCTCAATACCCAGTTATTCCAACCCCCTTCCCTTCTGTAACCCTCGGTTTGGTTCCCGGAGTCCAGAGTCTCTCATGGTTTGTCTCCCTCTCTGATTTCTTCCCATTCAGTTTTCCCTCCCTTCCCCTGTGGTCCTCCATGCTGGTCCTTATGTTCCACATAAATTTTAATTAATTTTAAATAGTGAAGCTACAGACAATGATTTTCCATAAGTGGTAGAGTAGCAGTTTATTTGTATTTGCTCTCTTCTACTCTTTTGTAATGTTTGAATGTTTCTATGAGGAACAGTTATTTATGTAATCGGTAAACAAAGAAACCAACCAACAAAGACCCATAGAGAAGCAGTATGTGCAGTGATTAAGAGCTCAGATTTAGATCCAGACAACCTGGTTCAAATCCTAGCCTTGCTACTCATTGCGAATAATTTGGGGCACATTACTTAACCCCAAATTATTTTCTTCATTGTATCTCAGTCACCTGGCCCAAAGGATGGGATTGGTCATGATACCTGCCTCATGGGGTTATTGTGAAACTTAAGTAAGTTTATCCATGTAAAGTACTGAGTACAGTTCCTGGCACGCGGTGTTTGGTATTATCAGTTGAACTTGTCAGGGGTCTTCACTGTAGGTGGTAGAAAACACTGACTACTGAATCTGCTAGATACTTGTGGGTTCACAAAAATGTTGAGATATGTGGGTGACCAGGTTGAAGGCTAAGACAGAAGGCCCTAAATAATGTGTCACTACTGGTCCTGATAGAGAAGCTACTGATGCCGACATATGTTGTCCGGGAGCAATTGTTTCATTCTGTTCCCAAGTGGAGCCCCACCCAGGTATAGGAGACTGGAAGAGCCCAGAATGCATACATGGGCCATCGCTGCAAGGAAGTCTGGGAAAGCAAGTCTTCTGCTCGGCACTCTTGGCTTCTCTTGGGCAGGTGGCCATAAGACAGGAGGCTCCCCTAAAGTAAGAAGGACTTCATGAGCTAGGCAGCCAAACATGAAGACAGAAAATCCATGACAGATGCTATTTAAACTAGGGCAAGCTCAGGGAGAGAGGGCAACAAACATAGAATTGCCAAGAACAACTGGGTTCTGGACTCATTATCTCCAAGTAGCTTTGCAAATTTCAGAGGTATCCGTATTGGTCTGGATCATGGTGGTTTACATATCCATGAAATAAAAGTGTCAGATTGGTGTCTGGGGGTTGGCAGCTGTGAAATGTCACGTTCTCTGGTCATCTCTGTGGCTGGCTTGATTTAAAAACAAAGAACATCAAGAAGTTCCCCTAATTATGTTGGGGGAGAAAAAAAGGGTTTTATCCAAAATTGCTTCAACGTCAGTTTTTGGAAATGGGCAGGGTAAACATTTTTATAGGCATTTTTGTTCCTCTCTTTAAAATAATTTGTGAAAGTGACACTATTAGTTATTGGAAGAATTGAGGGGAGACCTTCAATGTCTAGATCCCAAAGCCTGAAATGGACCAGGCTGTTTGTAAACAGGAGAGACAAAGTTGCCATGAGGTAGGAAAAGACAGACTCCGCTTCTTTAAGTCCTTTAGAACTTGCTGGCTGATTCTGTCTTAGCCCCACTTAGAAGTAAGGGTTGCTTCTGCTGTTTCCCCCTGTGAAAGCTGCTAGGCTTCTTTCAAGCTTGCTTTCTCTATTACTATGATACAGTTTTAGGCTGATTTCCATTTCATTTGAAAGATTTTCTTTGGATGTATGGTGTAGACTCACGTGTTTTGCCGAGACCTTGAGTGGGATTCCATGGCATATCAATTTCTTTCTTGGTGGAGGATGTAGGTCTTATTTTACAAGCTTAATTCGGGAATTCCCAGAGGTTTTCACACCAAAGGCACTCAGGAAAATGATATCTGTGCAGCACATGAGGTTATTTTGGATCCTGAGGTGGCCGTCCAACGGCTCCAGCTGCGGCTCCCCCAGTCCTAGCCCCGCTGCCCTGAGGAATGAGGCACCAACAAGGCCACCGTCTGCAACCCATTTATGGCTCACCCGTGTGTGAAACTCTCCGCGACAAGCTCTGGCCGAAGCCAGTAGGCAAACTGGGTCTGATAGACCAAAGCTCTCCACACACAGTTTTCCTGGGATGGGTCTGTTAAAAAGTGTGGATCTCATGAGCGGACGGAGCAGTAGAACGGCATCCATGGAAGAGTGGCTGAGCAAACTGCAGTGTATTCAGACTGTATATTTTACTTTGAAGAAGGAAAGACTATGGATTCCACACAGCCACATGGATGAAAGTTCAAAACATGCTGAGTGAGAGCCAGACACGAAAGAGAACATGCTTGTGGTATTGCATTTATATGACGTTTTATACATTCATATATATGTGACATTTTAGAACATCCAAAATGTATCTGTGGGGGCGTGGGGGTGGGGATTTGCTAGAAGGGACACAAAGCAACTTTCTGGGGTGGTGGTCCTGTTCTTTTTTTTTTTTTTTTTTTTAAGATTTTATTTATTTATTTGACAGAGAGAGATCACAAGTAGGCAGAGAGGCAGGCAGAGAGAGAGAGAGAGAGAGAGGAGGAAGCAGGCTCCCTGCTGAGCAGAGAGCCTGATGCGGGACTCGATCCCAGGACCCTGAGATCATGACCTGAGCCGAAGGCAGCGGCTTAACCCACTGAGCCACCCAGGCGCCCCGGTGGTCCTGTTCTTTCTTTATTTTGTTTTTAAAGATTTTATTTATTTGTCAGAAGGAGGGAGAGAGAGAGGACTAGCAGGGGGAGCAGCAGACTGGGAGAAGCAGCCTCCCCACTGAGCAGGGAGCACAGGGTCCCTCAGTCCCAGGACCCTGGGGTCATGACTTGAGCCAAAGGCAGACGCTTAACTGACTGAGCCACCCAGGCATCGCAGTTCTGTTCTTTCTCTTGACAGAGGTTGGGTTGCACAAGTGTGTGCATCTGCCACTTAAGATTATTTCTTCTCACAGTACATAAGCTTTCGTGTAAAGATAAATACGTAAATGTTGAAATGTTAGTTAATACTAGGCAAGCTGACATGCTCAGGGGAGAAGTACATGGGCATCTGCCACTTACTTCAAGTAAGTCAAAAAATGTGACAGAATGAGGGACAGACAAAGGAACAGATAGACGAATAAAAATGTGGCAGAGCGGGTGAAAAAGTATGTTAATGGTAGAAGCCAGGTGGTGGGTGTACAGAATGTAGGCGGCTGGTCCCTGTGCCGTTCGTCCAACTTCTCTGTATATCCCGAAGTTTTTATAACAGCAGGTTAGAGAAGACATCAGTAAAATCCTAGTAGTGTGGGCCATTCATAAAATTAGTTATGTGTTTAGGGTAAGGACCCTTCTTGTGCATTCATAGCTGCTAATGAATCCCAGAGCAGCAAAGGGTCTTAAGAGATTGGGTCCAGTGACCTCGTGTAACAGATGGGAAAACAGGCCCGGAGAAGACGTGACTTGCCCCCAGGTCATACAACTAGGTGGGAGCAAGCCAGGCCTAGTACTCAGGACCTTCTAGGGTCTATCATTTGGGAAGGGTGTTTGCCGGAAGCATTGCGAGCAAATGCTTTTCAGAATTTTGGAGTTTTGTTTCTATCTGATAATATACTTCTGTAAATGATAATCTTTGGTATAACCCAAGCAATTAATTCAAACACTGCATTTTTAAAGTTTGTAGACATTGGGGGTAAAAACAACAACAAAAAATGAAATGGTACTTTAAGCGGCTTAATTAAAGTCTTTAGCTACTTATCTATTTATTGCTTTATTCTAAAGTGTTTTTGCCGTGCGCAACTGCCTTGGCAGAGCACGGAGATATACAATTATTAATTACTGTTATCATAACCACTTCACAAAGCGGTAAGTACGGAGACCTTCACTGTATTTCCCAGGAGCAAAAGTTTCACATCGACATTCCTCAAAGACAAGCAACTCCAGAGTCAAACGTTCCTACGCATCATCAAGAGCTATTAGTAAACCCTTTGTAGACTTTCTGAGTCATTACCTAAAAGAAGATTTAACTGGGGTTTCATTTGAGGAGAAAATAGAGGGCTGAAATGTAATATTTTTCTTCTCCCTTTAAAAGTTCTGGTCCTTGACCCCGTTTTCTTGTCCTGGGCTGCCTGTGGCTCCTAAGAGAGAAGGGCTTGTCAGAGGCACACTGCCGCCTCTGTAGGGCCGAGGTGCGTCTGCAAGGAATGCGTGGAGCCCTCTTCCTCACTAATAATTCACTGACAGATGCTTCCAGTCTTTCCCCTGTCTTAGCCACTCCTCTCTAGGCAGTTGCCACGATCTCGCTAAAATAATTCATACATATAAATTATGATTCCATTTATATGAAGCTCTAGAATAGAGAAAAAGTTCATCTCTACTGAAGGGAAGCAGATGAGTGGCTGCCCAGGGATAGCGGCTGAGGAGAGCGGGAGGACAGGAAAGGGGCAGGAGAAAACATTTAGGGGTGAGGAATATCTCTCTTGTTAGTGTTTATGTTGTCAGTAGCATAGCGCGTAGATGGAAACTTATCAAAACCTGTACTTTAAGGGCCCCTGGGTGGCTCAGTCAGTTAGTGTCTGCCTGGGCTGAGGTCATGATCTCCAGGTCCTGGGATCCAGTCCCACGTCCGGTTTCCTGCTCAGCCGGGAGTCTGCTTCTCCCTCTGCCCCTCCTCCCGGCTCATGCTATCTCTCTCTCTCAAATAAATCAAATCTTAAAAAAAAAAAAAAGAGAGAGAAAGAATGTTTACTTTAAATACGTGCAGTTTACTGCCTGCCAATTATGTCTCAATAAAGCTATTAAAATGAAAACTGAATAAAAACTTAATGGTGAAATAAAAAGCAAATATGATGTGCCCTATTTAATGCTTCAGTGGTTTTCCCATTCTCTTTGGGTGAAATCCAGTCTCTCTAATGCTGGCTTGGAAGGCTTGATGATGGGATGCCCGGCTCAGTCTTGGTGCAAACCTTATCATGTCCAGCCTCTCAAACAGGGACCCCAGTCATCCTGAAGTTCTTCCAGTTCTTGGGTCCACTCCAAGCATTTGCATCCTTTGCTTCTTGGAATGTTCTCCCATGTTCCACTCCTACACACACACACACACACACACACACACACACTTACCTGGATAACTGCTTTAGGCTTCTGCTTAGATGTCCCTTCCATGAAGCTTCCCCTGACCATCCTCTCCCACCCCCATGACTGGAGGGAGCCTCCCCCATGTGCACCTGTAGTACACAGGGATTGCCATATCTTAACACTTATTCCTCTGTCCTGTAAATGCCTATTTGTTTCTCTGAAGCCCCTTAACCACTGCAAAGTTGTGAGGGCCATAAAGGTGTCTGTCTTATATCTCATAGCTCCAGGGTCTTGGACACCACAGCATATGGTATGTTTGTTGAATGATCTGAGAACTAAATCAATGATACATAGAAGATCCAAGCGTATAATCTTAACCACTAAACCTAAAGAAGATCAGGCCCATTCTGTAAATGGGGCAAAGGCATGGTAAGGGCTCGGGCTCCAATGTCAAGGAGACTTGGCTTCAGATAACAGCTCTGTCTCTTAATAGTGCAAGGACGTGGAAGTTCCCCAACCTTATTGTGCCTCAGTACGCCCCTTTGTTAAATGGAGACAGAGTGATGCTTGTCTCATTGGGTTGTTTTAAGGATTAAATGAGATAATCTATGTAACTTGAGGTCTGGTACTTCATTTGGCCCAATAAATGTCAACCACAACCAAACAAAACAGTATTATAGTCCTTAAGAACAAAAGGAAGTCAGTCACATAAATGTTTCTTGTATCACCTCTGTTGGGGTTAAGTAGCTTCCTTAAGTTCGGCGGCTCAAACTTATAGTTTTGCCTTTGAGGCTTCCTGTGCATTTTCCTGCAGTGTCTTTTGGGTGAGTCTAAAGCTAGTGAGGCCTTTGAGTATCTCTAAAACCTTGTTGAAGCAACACCTGGAGGTGAGGAGTCCAAGGGAATGTTCCATCAGGGAGAAAGAGTCGCTCTCAGCTTACCTGTGAGTCAGCTCCTCGCAGGGGAGGCTGGACTGTGCTTGCAGGCTTCTGGAGTGCTGGCAGGTGCCACTCAACTGAAACCCCATCTGGGAATTGTCATGGCTGCAGAGAGACGCCTCACCAAAATTCATAGTTTTCCTAGGGGCAGCCGCCTCCCTTGACTGGTTGGTGTGGGGGTTCAAAGGCCTAGTTACCTTGTCCCAACTAGAGATGGCTTTGAAGGCCATTCCAGCTCCAGAACTCCCTGCAGGACTGGCCTCTGTTGTGGCTGTGTTCAGCATTTCCCTCTGCCCCATTGGTGCCTGAGAGCTCTTCTCAATGAACTTTTTGCCTGCAAATCTCTGGCTCAGAAACCTCTTCCCCTGGAAGCTGGACCTGTGATACCCTTAAGTCCAAGCAACCCTCTGTTGACCCAAGGACATCCTGATGCCTGTATACTCATGTGACACTGGGCAAGCATGGCTGCTTGGGCCAGTACTGGGGCCCTGGCCCCAGTACATTCTCTGAAGTTGACACAACAGAGTAGCAAAAGGTGTCTTGGACCAGAAGAATACAAACAAATTCCTACTGCTCTTATGAATTTGAGGTGTTGAGTTACATTTCAGGGCCAGTAGCATTTATGAAAAAGGTGCTGAATTTATTAAATGATTGAAAAGAATATTTAGGGTGGAAACCTGGGACATCAAGATACAGAAAACTGAACTAGTCTTAACTAAAATGTAAACTACTAAGGGCGTATTTTTGCCTATTTTGCTCACTGCTGTGTTTCTAGCATTTAAAATATGTCTGGCATATAAGAGATGCTCAAAAAACGTTTCCTGAGTCAACGAGTATAGAGTTTGGCAGGGAAGTGGTAGACAGGAAAGGAGGCAAAGCTGAAAGCAAAATGAAAAATAGAACTTAATTCAAGTCCCATAGAGGCAGCGAGGGAGTGAAGCTCGGGGGGTCAGATCATAAGCTGTGACCACATGCAAACCTGAGTTCAGCTGAGGTGTGGCTCCATCTACTTTGTGACTGTTGGGTAATCATTTCATGTCTCCAAGCCTCTTTCCTTATCTGTGCAATGGAGTTCGTGTTTAATTAGATGACCACAGATTAAATAAAAGGATTTAGGTTAAGTAGCTAGCACATAGTAGACAGTCAATTCTGTTTATAAAGGAGGATATGATATGTACACACACACACACACGCATACTCACACAATCTCAAGGGAGTCCAGGGTGGCAGTGTTTAAAGCAAACCTGCAGGTCCTTAGGAGGAAGTCATGTGGTCCTTTTTTGTAAGAGGCTTGATAGCCTGTTGGCTTTTAGGTTGACAAAAATTGATGCAGAATGTTCTGGCCAAGTAGAGCCTATGAAATAAACTCACAAGGCTACACCAGCCCATTAATTTGAGTCCTAACCATATTACTAATTTTATAGTCACTTAAGCAAATAAATGTTTCGAAACACCCTTTGGAGAACAGCCTAATTTGTGATTTTTTTTTTTTTTAATTGGCCATTTGAGATGCTGCTGCGGAGGCTTGAATGTCCAGCTCTGACGGAGAGCAGAAGGGTTGTGCCAGCTCCAGGAGAGGCCTTTTGACTGTCTCTGCCCAAGCGTTCCCAACGACAAAAGCTAGGGACGCAGGATTAGCCACGGTATCTAGTTAACGTGGTATATAAACTACAAAATCCGTTTCTGATTTCATTCTCTTCTTGGATATGGGGTGGGAGTGGGCGAGCTGCCCGGGAGAGACAGTGCTTTTACACAAATCCCTCAATGACAAGGAATTGTTTGAAATCAGGCAGAACATTACTTTTCGTTTGTGCCCCCTTCACACCGTGATTGATAAAAAATAATCATGTACTTAATTCGGTGGTAATGTTCTGCCTTCTGTGGCACCATTATTGTCAGTTTGGACGTTGTGGTTTTCTTCCCTCTCTTACTAAATAGCAGCTATGAAATCTGGATAGAACAGACTCTCAATCAATCCTATCGTCGGGGGCAGAGTCACCGACTCAGATCTCTCTCAGACCGAAGCCAATGAGCTCATGGCCTTCCTTTAGCCACAGGGACTGGCCAGCGCTGGCCCAATCATGGCAAAACTAGACTCCTCCCTTGGATGCAAATAAGGAAAACAACACCAGACGGAGCTTCACTCTAGACTAGAGCATAGGGAGAGAATAAAACTAAGTCATGCGCCTTTGGATCAAATATTCCTGAAATCGACATACTTCTCTGATTCCCAGGTATAGAAGCTAAAAGGTCTTAAGTTGGACAATCTGTTAGTCACAACCAAAAATGTCATAAATAATAGAGGCCCACCAGCGTGTGGAAATGTCTTTACATTTCCAAAATCACACTGGCTTAGGGCATTTCATGACGGGGGCTCTGCTCACCTCCCCGCAGTAGAGTGCCTCACCAAGGTGGGCGATCTAGCTTAAGCAAAATGATTTTCCTTCACATCTGAAGTAGAATTTGAATCCGGAATTTGCGACCTGTTTGTCCATGGGCACTGTACCTTCTGACTCCCTCTGTGAATGATGATGGTGTAGTGAAGGTTCAGAAAGTCATGCAGAACAAGAGTTGGGCAGGGTACCTGCTGGTGAGTCCAACACCAATGAAGCAGACCAGGAGAGCATGTTTAACATCAGTTAGTCCATGAATGGGTCCCTGACAGTTCAGGGCCTGCCGGCAGCCTCTACAGAGAAGGCTTCTCTTTCTTGATTGTCATCAACAAACAGTAGAGGGGTTTTGTTAAAAGATGAAGTTTACCAGTGAATTACCTAACCTTCTCTACCTGTACATCTCGTTTGGTTTCACACAATTAGTAAGCAGCACTAAATTACAAATGTTCCTGAAATAAAGCTATGAAGTATATTTTGTTCTCCTGGTAAGAAATTCATTCAGAACCACGTAGGTGCCCAAATCTCAATTAAAATAAATATAAAGGCAGGGACCGTTGGATCATTCTGGTAGCTTTTATTTATTTATTTTTAACAATTTTATTTATTTATTTGGGAGAAAGATTGAGTGAGAAAGTGAGCAAAAGCAGGAGCAGAGGGAGAGGAAGAAGCAGGATACCCACTGATCAGGGAGCCCAAAGTGGGGCTTGATCCTAGGACCCTGGGATCATGACTTGAACCAAAGGCAGACAATTAACCCACTGAGCCACCCAGGTGCCACATGGATCATTCTAGTAGCTTTTAAAGGTCTGTTCTTAGAAAATCCAGAATGCCCTGAGAATGACAAGGTGGCAAACTATAGGCTGAGTTGGGAGATTTTCAGCCATATTTAATGATACCTGGAAAATAAATTCACCCAATGGACTTTGTTTTTCCATGAAAAAGTATGGAAATAACACTTGCTATAAATAGTCTATATCTTTTTTTTCTTTAAAGATTTTATTTATTTATTTAACAGATAGAGATCACAAGTAAGCAGAGAGGTAGGCAGAGAAAGAGAGAGGAGGAAGCAGGCTCTCTGGCTGAGCAGAGAGCCCGATGCGGGGCTCGATCCCAGGACCCTGAGGTCATGACCTGAGCCGAAGTCAGAGGCCTGAACCCACTGAGCTACCAAGGCACCCCAATAGTCTACATCTTAAGGTAATTATAATTAGCTATAATGTACACAAACTTGCAGGCCTAATCTACCCATGGCTACCAGTATTTTTAAAATTTTTATTATTTGTTTAATGTCTACACTCAGTGTGGGGCTCAGACTCATGACCCCGAAATCAAGAGTTGCAGGCTCTCCAGACTGAGCCAGCCAGTCTTCCCCCACCAGGTGCTAGCAGACTTGAAGCAATGATCTATGAATTTAATGCCCTTAACATATTATGAAACTGAAACAATATGATCCTCTCAACTCACCAGGGTTATTTTTAGAAGTTTCATGCCGGTAATACATAAAGATATTTACTGTAATATGGGACACGATATGATTGTTCTGTAAAGGACATAGAGCCCTTCACACTAAGGAGATGAATTACAGAATTTTAGTTACCACCCAACAAGTGGAAGAGGATCTGAGGCATGTCTCTAGGGACCACTAAAACCTTATCACATAATAGTAAGGCTGATAAATCTTAATACGTATATTAGGTAGGCTCATCTATACTGTGTCCATCATTTGATGACCAGGAAGTATGATGTTGCCATGGTAATAAGTTGCGGGGATACTTCCAAGCAGCTTTGTAAATAAGCTCTTTGTTAAACTATATTGTATGGGTTAATGATTTGGATTTGATTGGAAAGAGTGAAGGGAGGTATTTCTTTGCATTGTTAGGAAGTCAAAGAGGGCCCTGTGAGAGCATTTATCCAATCCTTTCACTCATTTTACAGATTAATTTATTCAAATATTTGTTGAGCACATACTACATGCTAGGCACTGTGTTAATAATGGAAGATATAGGGCACCCTTGAGATTTTCACAGGAGATGGGAAAACCAAAACCCTGAGAAGTTAGGGAGATGGCCCAGACTCACACAATTGCTGGACTTCTAAAAAAGCTTGAATTCTAGTCCAGTGCTATTTGCCACAATGTGAAAAAACTTGTTGAAAAAGAATTAATACGAATTAATATTCAAAATGGGCTTCCACAGTCTTATTTAACTTCCCTAAGAGAAATGACTTTTTAAGAAGCATGCATTCAATAAGCATTTTACTGACTGCTTGCCGAGTCTACTTTATTAGCAACATACCAGATGCTGGGGAAATAAAGGCGTGTTCCAGTAAGGCCAAAAACAATTTAAAGGAAGAAGCCTGGCCAGTGGGATGGTTGCTGTTGTGGCGGCAGGCTCTGGTTGCCATAGCAATCCAGACTTAAAGGGAGAAAGCTGCCCTGCAGGGGTGATGAGCTTTGAAGGAGAAGCAGGCTTTGGAGAGGCTTGGCACAAGGGGCACCTGCCAGGATTGGACAGTGTTTAATGTAATTACCATGTTACTAAAAAGAGGATTGGCATTTTCCCAGCAGTGCCCGAGAGCAGGTGCCTGATGCCAGTGGAGACCACGTGTCCCATTTCAAGCATTCAGCTCTTCTGTCCCCCAAAATTGTAGCTTCCTCAACTGACGACAGATCCTACTTTGGGAAATGGGGTCCTGAAGCCACTGTTTGAATGGATCTTAGCGTACAAGTGTAATTTATTCCGTCCCAACTGCAACCCTGGATGTAACTGTAACTCCTTCCATCAGCAACTGACCCAAAGGTTTGGCTTCCACCCGTGCCTGCCTCAGCCAGGCAGCTCTTGAGACCATTCTGTGTCTACCTGCGATCTTCTGCCCTGCTTGGCTGGGTCCCGTGAGTCCCGTTTACAGGATACCTGGGGCTGGCCTGGTCCCTGATGGCACAGGCAGGCAGAAGGCCCTCCCCCTCCCAGCCTGCTATCTCAGAACTTCTCACCCAGCATTCTCCCTCACCCGCTCCAAAGCCGCTTCAAGACACAGTGTCTGGTCTCCATCAGCCCTCCTGTTCATTCCCGTGCTCACTGCTGCCCTGTCCGGGCCTCTGTCTGCTGCCTTGGGTAGTGGATGAGCCAGAGAACCCACATTGCTGGCATTTCTGATTCCTTGTTTCTCAGACCCCCTGCACACCACAGGCTGTTTCTTAGAAGTCACGTATGACTTCAGATGACTCCAAAGTGGAGAGTGAGGTTTCTCCCACCCTGCCTTTCCCTCACTCTAAGAGCTCACTGATGGCAGGACACTGTGCTATTTTCTGTACCTCTCAGGAAAAAAGTGGCTGTCATTAAGCCATAACACAATGTTTTCCTATCCCTTAGAACTTTTTTTTTTAATGTTCTAAATATTAAAAAATATTTTTGGACAATTTAATTTTAAATTTTTATTTTTTAATTTTTGGACATTTTTAGAGAGGAGTTTTCATCATAGATTACACTTGTGCATACACAGAAAGGAAACAACATTGAAATAAATTGATTCAAATAGTTCTCACAGTTCTGCACAGTGTCCAGCTCTTTTAAATCATTTTCAACTTGGGGTCTTAGGTGGCTGTGTTTTTCTATGGAACATTGACTTCTGTGTCATCAAGAGCCATGGTGTTGCAACATTTCTTAAGAGTTGTCCACAGTCACTTCAAGATCTATTACAAAGCTGTCATCATCAAGACAGCACGGTATTGGCACAAAAACAGACACATAGATCAATGGAACAGAATAGAGAGCCCAGAAATAGACCCTCAACTCGATGGTCAACTAATCTTCGACAAAGCAGGAAAGAATGTCCAATGGAAAAAAGACAGCCTCTTCAATAAATGGTGTTGGGAAAATTGGACAGCCACATGTAGAAAAATGAAATTGGACCATTTCCTTACACCACACACGAAAATAGACTCAAAATGGATGAAGGACCTCAGAGTGAGAAAGGAATCCATCAAAATCCTTGAGGAGAACACAAGCAGCAACCTCTTTGACCTCAGCTGCAACAACTTCTTCCTAGGAACATCGCCAAAGGCAAGGGAAGCAAGGGCAAAAATGAACTATTAGGATTTCATCAAGATCAAAAGCTTTTGCACAGCAAAGGAAACAGTTAATAAAACCAAAAGACAACTGACAGAATGGGAGAAGATATTTGCAAACGACATATCAGATAAAGGGCTAGTGTCCAAAATCTATAAAGAACTTAGCAAACTCAACACCCAAAGAACAAATAATCCAATCAAGAAATGGGCAGAAGACATGAACAGACATTTCTGCAAAGAAGACATCCAGATGGCCAAGAGACACATGAAAAAGTGCTCCACATCACTCAGCATCAGGGAAACACAAATCAAAACCACAATTAGATATTACCTCACACCAGTCAGAATGGTTAAAATTAACAAGTCAGGAAATGACAGATGCTGGTGAGGATGTGGAGAAAGGGGAACCCTCCTACACTGTTGATTGGAATGCAAGCTGGTGCAACCACTCTGGAAAAAAGCATGGAGATTCCTCAAAATGTTGAAAATAGAACTGCCCTATGACCCAGCAATAGCACTACTGGGTATTTACCCTAAAGATACAAACTTAGTGATCCGAAGGGGCATGTGCACCTGAATGTTTATAGCAGCAATGTCTACAATAGCCAAACTATGGAAAGAACCTAGAAGTCCATTAACAGATGAATGGATAAAGAAGATGTGGTATATATACACAATGGAATACTCTGCAGCCATCAAAAGAAATGAAATCTTGCCATTTGTGACAACATGGATGGAACTAGAGGGTATCATGCTTAGCGAAATAAGTCAAGCGGAGAAAGACAACTATAATATGATTTCCCTGATATGAGGAAGTGGTGATGCAACATAGGGGGGTTAAGGGGGTAGGAGAAGAATAAATGAAGCAAGATGGGATTGGGAGGGAGACACACCATAAGTGACTCTTAATCTCACAAAACAAACTGAGGGTTGCTGGGGAGAGGGGGGTTGGGAGAGGGTGGTGGGGTTATGGACACTGGGGAGGGTATGTGCTATGGTGAGTGCTGTGAAGTGTGTAAACCTGGCGATTCAAAGACCTGTACCCCTGGGGGTAAAAATACATTATATGTTTATTTAAAAAAACAAATACAATTAAATTAAATTTAAAAATAAAAATTAAAAAATAAAAACATAGATAAAACAATAAAAAAAAAAGAGAGAGTTGACAAAGTCATCTCTGGGATTTCCTCCCAGCTGTGGACATTCCTTCCAAAAATGTTTAGGCCATGTGCAGCAAATGACAGCTAGGTCAAGACCACTACCTGGAATCAGCTGTCAGAGTGCCCTGATTTCAGAGATTTTAAAATGTGCATCTGAGAATAATGGAAACGATGGTAAGTCTGACCTGATGTTTCTGAACATATTATCATGGCTTTAAAACTTATCAGAGAGAAAATCCAGGATCCAGAATTTCCCTTGGCCTTTTTACATGGCAACACCCTGTGTCTATTTACAGAGATTTCTGTTTTGTGATTTGACTCTTGGCAGCCTCTTACCCATCGGGCCCATTTTCCAAATGAGAAGGATGAGAACTTCAAAGCTGGCCCTAGAAGAGGAGCTCCTGTCAAGGACTCCCTGGTTTTAATCCAGCCAAGTTTGCAGTTGGATCCATCCAAAGAGTATCCAGGGCTGAGTACTGAGGTAGGACAGGCCTGCAACAAGTGTTTTCAGATCCAATATTCTCTTTTTGTAATAAACATTTCTAGCCATCCAGGGGCAAACTGTATTTTCCAAAGATGGCCACAAAAATATCTGTCCCATAAGGTGCCTGGGTGGCTCAGTCGTTAAGCATCTGCCTTTAGGTGAGGTCATGACCCAAGGGTCCTGGGATCGAGCCCCATATCAGGCTCCCTGCTTAGCTGGAAGCCTGCTTCTCTTTCTTCTCCTCCCCTTGCTTGTATTCCCTCTCTCTGTGTGTCAACTAAATTAATAATTAATAAAAAATCTTTGTCCCACCTTTGTCACTCCCTTATCAAGAGATGAGCCTCCTGCCTCCTGACCTACCCCTTGAAGCTGTGTGAGTTTACATCTTCTTTGTAATCAACAGAAGGGGACAGAAGTGCAGTTGTGTCTTCTGAGGCTAAGTCAGAGAAGGCCACACAACCTCCGTCGTGCTTGCTGGAACACCATGCTGGACTCTGACCTGCCACGTAAGCAGGCTGGCGGCTCGAAGGCAGCCATGCTGGGAGGCCCCGAGACTACGAGACTGTGTGGACAGGGAGAGACACCTGGCCTGCCCCCGCCTCCTCAAGCTCCAGCCTCTCTCTGACCCCAGTTGTGAAAGATAAAGTGACTGTTGAATTTGGGGATGATTCATTATATGACAATGGTAACTGGCAAACACCTTTTGTTGTTTTGGTGTCCCAGCCACCTTTTGCTCACAGAGATTCAATTACTCTTTCTCCCTCATCTCTTCTTCCCATCACCCTTAAGTTCTAGAATAGAAAATTTAGATAGCTTACCATCTATTGCATAAATAAGAAATAATTCAATTTAGCCTGAGAAGCTGAAAAAAAAGCTAATTCTTTTTAATGGGGGGTGCAAAGGGAGAGAAAGAATCTTAAGCAGGTTCCATGATGGGCATAGAGGCAGACAAGGAGCTCAATTTCACAACCCTGAGATCATGACCTGAGTGAGTCAAAGTCAAGTCAGATGCTTAACCAACTGAGCTACCCAGACATCCCAGAAGCTAAAAAAAAAAAAGGTTAAACCATGAATTCCTCCTTCTGGT
This sequence comes from Mustela nigripes, assembly GCF_022355385.1. NCBI lineage: Eukaryota > Metazoa > Chordata > Mammalia > Carnivora > Mustelidae > Mustela > Mustela nigripes. Next base: position 88,456,694 of record NC_081558.1, on the reverse strand, counting down.
CTCAGTCCCAGCATGAGCGGCTTCTGGGGTTGGGAGACAATGAAAGTGTCCTCCTGTCCCATCTGAGCAAGGGGGTGCAGGCCTCTAAACACGGGCAGCACTAGGTTTTGTGGGACATGAATCTTATACAATTTTGGGACTGCTCTTAAAACAACAACAACCAAAATTAGAAAAAAAAAAAGAAAAGAAAAAGAAAACAAACCAACTTAGGATATCAAATCACAACTTTAAAAAGCAAAAAAGACCACACACGTGACAAAATCCAGGAAAAATTCAGAAAATGACAACAAATTGCTTGGCACAACTTTTTAATATTCTTTCCTACTTTTGGTTGAGGGTCATGTGTTCTTTAATTTTATAGTATCATTTTCGATATAGTATGAAGGAAATTAATCTAGTCTGGAAGGTCAGGGCCAGAGAATGTTACCTTCAGGAAGTGACATTAGAAGGAAAAGTGAGAGTTGTGGAGATAAACTGTACCTGCGGCAGGAGGGAGCTAAGGGAGGGCAGAAGGGCTGTGGTTCCCGCATCAAAGGGAACTGAACCTCAGTAACCCTAAGATCCACATGGTTTTCTTAGCTCTGGTGGGTCAGAGGATAAAAAACTAAAAAGGAGATGATTAAAATGCAGGGAACCCCTAGTGCTGCCCCTATCGGAACAAAAAGGACCTGCGAGTGCCTGGCCTTTTAAAAAATCAGTTGTCTGATACAGAAGTAGTGAAAAGAAGAGCCATCTGTACCCCAATATTCAGAGCAGCAATGTCCACAATTGCCAAACCATGGAAGGAGCCAAGAGCCATTCCCTTCAACAGACGAATGGGTAAAGAAGATGCGGTCCACATACACAAGGGAATATTCCTCAGCCATCAGAAAGGATGAATACCCAATATTTGCATCAGCATGAATGGAACTGGAGGGGATTATGCTAAGTGAAATAAGTCAAGCAGAGAAAGACAATTATCATGTGGTTTCACTCACATGTGGAACATAAGAAATAGCACAGAGGACCATAGGGGAAGGGAGTGGAAAAAATCAGAGAGAGAGAGACAAACCATGAGAGACTCTGGACTCCAGGAAATAATCTGAGGGTTTCAGAGGGGAGGAGAGTGGGGAAAGGGGTAGTTGGGTGATGGGCATTAAGGAGGGCATGTGTAGTGATGAGCACTGGGTGTTATATGCAACTAATGAATCATCGAACACTGCATCAAAATCTAATGATGTACTATACAGTGGCTAACTGAACATAATTGAAAAAAGCAATTATGAACATTAAAAAAATATCGGTCACCTTTGTGACACATCACTGCCACCCCCCCTTGGGGAGCTTCTCCTTCCTTAGATCTGCTCCCCTCTTCCCCAGCCACCCAGAGGGCCCAGCCCAGGTCACAGACCACACTGCAGGGTCAGGTGGCCTGGCTGCAGGAGGGTCCCAGGGGACATGGGACCACACCTGCTCAGTCGGGCTCCACTCTGCATTTTCTCTTTGGGGCTTAGGCCCTCCCACAACTTGATAAATTCCCCCACTATTCTGAGATAGGTCCTGCTTCCACCCCGAGTCCTGTCCTTATTTCTTTATGATTTTTTAAAGAAAGATTTTACTCTTTTATTTATTTGAGAGAGTGCTTGATGGAGAGAGGAGCAGAGGGAGAAGGAGAAGCAGACTCCCATGGAGCAGGGAGCCCCCACCCTGGGCTCAATCTCACCACCCTGAGATCATGACCTGAGCGGAAACCAAGAGTCAGGTGCCCAACCGGCTGAGCCACACAAGTGCCCCTCCTCGTTTCTTTAAATCTGGGAGGCTGGGTTTCTGTAAACTCACAAGAAGAAAAAATATTTCTTAACTAGTCACTTACAAGCAGAGAATACATGCATATTGCAAAAGATTCAGACAGTATGAAAAAGCCTAAAGAAAAAACAATTTAGAACTCCTGACGTTTCTTTCTAGTTTCCTCATTTTGTGGTCACACAATGTGGTACGTATTCTCTCCGTTGGGAGAAGTGATACAAGACTGGAGAGGATTGGGTGAGGTTTTACAAGGCCCAGGACCTAACTTGCCCAGTGTTTCCTGGGTCCTGAAATGTATATGCTCAGCTTCGGGTTAGAGTTCAATCTTTATCTGTTAGGCAAAGTATAGTCATTGTTTTCTTGATCTTTGCACGTAAGTTTCTTTATTTGGAGTGTGGTGATAACAGTGTCTCCATTTCATATGGTTGCTCTGAGGAGGAAGAAAAGAGCTTGGACTGCCCAGCCGCAGGGACTGTCTGGGACTGAGGAGGTGTGTTTGCGGTCTCCCAAAGACATTCTGGTGATTCTTTCTTGCGTTTCCCATAGATCTTGCTGTATGTCATTGGAAATTCACGCTGATTATGTGATCATTGTAGACAATCTCTTCATCAGTTAAAGAGTTCTGAGTCCCCCTCCCCCATGCTTTTGACATCGATATTAAAATTATGACAATTATTTACTTTTTGACAGCAGCTGCCTGGTATTCTTTGCCCATCTTTTCCCATTCAACCAGAATCCCATTGCTCTGGCATGTCCCTTGAAATAGTAAAATGTCATGTTTTTAATCCAACCCGAGGTCATTATCAACTTCAGAAGCCAAACAGGACCCATTCCTTTCCCCAGTAAAATTATCATAGTTGTATGCTTTTTCCCATCTCCTCCCTCCTAACTTTTACTAGAATGATCTACAATTTGGGATAAAGCATAGTCATCAAATTGTTCATTACTTTATTTTTACATTATACATCTTTCTTTCAATGGCTGGCACTTGTATTATTTTATACCCATCCTTAGCACAATTACTTAGTACTAAGTTTGTATAGAAGAGGAGCTACTGCTCGCAAGTTTCTTCCCCGTTGATCAGTTCTTTGCTTTGATTGGTCTTGTAGACTGCTATGAACATTTTTGTTGTTTTCCAGATAGACTATGTGGGTAATATACATGCTTTTGCCTTTGAGTATCTGTTTGGGTAGACAGGAGGTTTCTGCTACTTCAGGTGACCCTAATTTTCCTGCCTCACCAATGTCCTTGGAATAAAGAACAGCATCCTACTGTTGTTTTTCAGATTTTATCTTTTTTCCCTTCCTCTGAACACAGGGAGTCCCACCTGCAGGTTGAGATCTCCTTTAGTTTAGGGGATGTTTCTTCTTGTTTCCTAAAATATTGCTCACTTAACATGTGTCCTGCCTGGCAATACTTAAGCCTTTGTTATTTAGAGCAGTATCAGGCTCACAGCAAAACTAAGAAGGAGGCACACAAATTCCCCTATGTCCCCCCCCAACACACGCCTCCCCCATGACCAACACCCCCCAGCAGTGGCACACCTGTTGACTGATGACCGTACACGACCCTCCTTCCAGCCGAAGTCCAGAGATATCTCCATAACATCGACTGACAGTACTCTGGATTTCTACTGTGTCATCTCTCTACCTCCTTCGTTCTCTCTGGTTACTTTCCTTGCTTGGTGCTTGTTGTCATCTAGGAGGTTCTCTTAAGCCTGCTCTTGACACCCACGGTACTTACCTCCAGTGTGGGCGGTGCTCTTCGCTGTCCTAGTGGGGCTCTGAGCTAATGGCGAGATCTGTCTCCTTAAAGCCCTTCTTCGGTGCTCCTACCTGCTTCTCGTCTTTCCCCTCACTCCAGAGTCCATGGTTTTCTTATTCCCTGAGCAAACCCTGCTTCCGTGTGTTGGAATAAATCTTTCAGAGCTCACTCTTTATCATTTACATCCAGGGTTCCTTTCTTTTTTTTTTTTTTTTTTTGGACAGACCTCATGTTATCATTTCCTGTTCACTTAATTAGAGGCAATTCTGTTCTTTGGCTCTCAGACAAGCACGGGGCCACATACCAGCTCACCCTGCTCTGGATTGTCTATTGGCCACCTTGGAATTGGTCCTAGACAAAAAGAGGCTGTGCATTGATCAGTCTGTCCTCAGTGACCCATGGAGGGTGGGGGAGGGGGCTGGGGGTAATAGCTGTCCTCACTGGGGTTTTTCTAAGGGCTTTTTATAATTATTGAAAACCCCACCCAGAGGTCATCTCCCTTCATGCAAAAGGAGTATCCTTGCCAGTGCATCAGCTGGGAATGCCTATGGAGAGGAACAGAACCCAAGAGGGGCAGGGAACCCCTTCAGTTCCGGACATGGGTTCACATCTCTGCATCAGGGGGAGCTGAGCACTTTGGGGAAAAGTCTGCACACAGACTCCCTCCAGTCTGTTGGTGAGGAGATTCCTTTGCAGGCCTGTCCTTCCAGGGACCCCAGTGTTGCTTTGCCTACTAGGTGGTTTCGACTTTCTGCCAGGCTGCCTTTACCACTGGAGGGAACATGAACTCCGTACTCAAGCAGAGTCAGATACAAAAGATGGGGGCCAGGGGAGCTGAGGCCACACGGTTTCTCCTTTACGGAGATCTGTAGCCTTAAATCGACTGGATGTTTCTTTTTTTCCTCTACTCTGACCATACCCCACATCCTTTTCCTCAGAATCATATTTTAAATAGAATCCCTTCACCTCCAGCTCTTCTGCCCCTCTGAGATAGGTCAAGGGTCAATGTCTGCTAGTTTGGCTCAAATTCTGATGCCATCACTAATTTTACCATAGAGCAAATGTTTATTCTTCTAATATTTTTTCCTATTCATTTTGTCTGTGTGGGGTAGAAAGTATGGAAAAAAAAATTTTTTTCTCTGTAATAAACTAAAACTCGCAGAAAACATCCCTTCCCATTTCTCTACCCTCTACCTTCATCTGTTTCACTTAGCAGCCTCTGAGGACCCAAGTAACTGGGAAGCTACCCTTCCCTTGGATGTTTCTGCTTATAATAGGCTTGCCAGAAACTTGATAACTGAGTACAACTTTGGCTCAGGACAGCCTGGGGCCCAGAAGTGTTAATTCAGCACTAGCAGTCGCATTATCTAGGAAAAAGCACTGAACTGAGAAGTGTGAACATGTAGCTGATTCTGCTGAGAAAAGCAGAAATATGTTTGTTGTGGAGTTGGGGTGGGGGGAGGAGGCAGCCTGGGCCACTCAGCCTCCCAGAGACAAATGCACTAACAAGGAGCGAAACGTGGTCGCCATCAGGTACCAATAAATAGGGGCGGGAGTGCCTCCTCAAAGCCTTGTTCGCAGTGAGCCCTCTCCGCAGGAATCATACACCCCGTGTTTCAGATAGGGAATAGGTCAGGTGCTGCAGCAGCTAAGGGAGGGAGCGAGGACCGCTAGGAAGGCTGCTGTCTTCTCCACCCGATGGCTGGTTAAACAAGGTCAAGGAGATCCCTGTGGGCAACCATACCCAGGTGTCCTCATCCAGCAGCAGGATGGCAATGGGTGAGAGAGGGAGAAACCAGCGGAAAAATCTGCAGGACCCCTGGTCTGCCTGTGGACTGGGGGGACGAGGCCAGTGACATGCACTCAAGCCACAGAACGACGGACACCTTCAAGGTGGCTCCCTGTGACAAGAGCTACTGACTGGGAGGGCATGTGCGTGGGAGGCCACGGGGAGGCCACGGGAAGGCCACGGATTCCCTGAACATCACCAGAGACTTACAAAATAAGGAGACTGAGTAGGAATAAAAAAGTAGACGCCGGCTGTAGTGCCAGGAGGCATAGAGATGGGCTACGGGAACTCTGGAGCAGAGGAGATAGGTAGGACTATCTAGTGGCCGCATGGACACGGTGGAAGATGCAGCCGGACTATACCCCAGTATGCGCTCGGGGCAGACCTGCCCAGGACCTATCCCCAACCCCAGACTCTTCCAGGGCCAAGAAGTGCCAGGGGACAATACTGCTTCCTGCCGTCCCTCCTGACCGCTGCTCAGCCCCTCTCCTCGGAGGCTCCTGCTGCCCTGTTATGTCCGCTGCCCTCTCCTGGGTCCCTCCTGTTGTTCACTAAGGATGGTGATTCCTAGTTCACACTACCTTCTCCAACATCTGTGTCTGGTTTCATCACACGGACTTTGACTTGACCTGTGACTTAACCTGTGCCGGCTTCACCTTTCAATTTCAGAAGCATCCCTCTGGGGCTCAAATACTCCTCCCACCACCCCACAGCTTGGATTTCTGCCTCTAGGAAATCTTTAATTCGCTAACTGCCCCCTGAAGCCCCTGTCTTCATTTCCCTTTGTATGCAGATTAAACCTCTTAGCCCACAGCCCATCCATCCTTGGGGCTTCTCTAGTGCTGACCCTCTTTCCCGCCCTGCCTCTCTCCCTTCCTGGTGCTCCCCTGTAAAACCCCAAATGGGCACCAGCAGCTTCTTCCCAGCTGCTCAACACCAAGGATGGGAAGACAGGGGTAAGTACACGTGCATGTCCCCCACCCCGTGATCCACCCAAGGGCCCAGGGACACATCTTGAAGGTGTCCTACTCTGGGTCCTCAGTCGGGTCCTGCTCTGAACCGACCCCTAGCTCGACACTGCCTTCCCATTCTGCTATTTCTTGAACCAACTTGCTTTTCCATGCAGTGACGAATGACTTGGTACCTCTGGGAGCATTTTCCGCCCACATCCAGCTGATTAGTCTCCCTTCATTTCCATCAAGACAGTCCAAGTCCGTCATCCCACCACTAATTTAGCACTCTTCATCCTCTCTGCCTTCCTCTCCCTCTTCTCTGAACCCCGTCATGCTGCGGGCCTGTCCCCTCTTCCTGTCAGAGGCTCTGGCCCTCCTCTGTTTTCAGGGACGGGGCCCCTTCAGCACCGCCTCTCTCTGCTTTATTCCCATCAACACACTCGCGCTTGGTCTCCTGCCAACCCCGCAGCCCTCTCCAGGTGTCAAGCCCTTTCTCCACACGCCCACAGAACCAACTTCTTCCTCTGTCCAGTCCCCCGCTATCCACCCACTGACCCGGGGTCTGCCTTCCACCCCCATCCCACGCCTTCCTGAAACTGCTCCCCTCACAGTTACCAAAAACCTCCAGCTACGAAATCTGATGGACAGACAGTTTTGCCCTCATTTTACCAAAACTCTCATAAGCCCTTGGCAGAATTCACTGTCTTTATGCAGCTTCCTCTCAACTCCTCAGCCTCTTCAACACGGTCTTCTCCTCCTCCTGAACCCGGAGCCCCTGGCTTCTGAGGACCCCATCCCGAACCCTTTCCTCTTTTTCCTTTCCCTGCCTGAACTCTTTGGGCAAATTGTCATACTTTCTTTATGCAGATGACTCACAAATTTCTGTCTCGACACACCCAGAATGACCTTGATTCTGTCCCCTGCCCAAGCTTCTCCCCCCAGACCCAGGCTTCCCCTCCATCCACAATTTGGATAACTGAAGACACTCTTTCCCCTCACCTCCCCTCACACTCAGCCCACCAGAGGCCCCATCAATGCCGCCACCAACACCGCTCTCAAACGCATCCACATCTTCCCACGTTCTCTACCACCATGGCTCAGCCCTCCGCTATCTCCCAGGTCCCTCTCCTACCCCCTCCAGTCCGCACTGCACACACCATCAGCCCCTGGCCATGCCTTGTGGGATGCCATCTGGCTCCTGCCCGCCTCTCCAGCATCCTCTCCCCTTGCGTCCTAGAGCCTAATCACACTGGCCTTCTTCCATTTCTAGACCATGCTCTGGCAAATTAAAGAGGACTACAAATTCTTTGTTTATTCCTCTGCCACCCCAATCGAGAAATGGAATTTAATTCCCCTCTCTTTGATGTGGGATAATCTGCCAAGATTTCTCCTCAGAACCTTGACACGTGCTACTCCTGGAATACCCAGAATATTCTTCCCACCCTCCTACCTGGTACTTCATCTTATTTTTCAGTGTACCTGCTCTTCAGAGAGGGCCAGCCCTTCCAGACCACCTTAGCAAAAAGTAAAACCTTTCAAGGCGAGACCTGTTTCAATCTTTTATTTCCTTCTTAACACTGATATAAACGAAACATGTAAATAGGCATCAATTAAATTGATTACAGGTGGCTGTCCACCTCCTTGCATAAAGTAAGTTTTACTGGAACACAGCCATGCCCATTATCTGTTGTTCATTGCTGCTTCTGAAACTAAAGAGCTGAGCAGATGCTACAAAGACCATGTGGCCCATGAAGCCGGAGATATTTGCCATTTAGCCCTTTAACCCCATGGAGAGAAAGACCCGTGGCTCTCTCATCCCCAGATCTCCAATACCTCAGACAAATAATTTGTCCAAAAAACCAAAGGGCTCTGAGGCTCAGCTATAAGCCGTTCTTTAATGGCAGGCTCTTTTGGTCAGGACAGGGCTAGACCAGGGCTGGGTCTCTTCCCTTCTGAGGTCCCCGGTCTAAGGAGTCCTAGATGACAGCTTTGGAGGAGATGCACCAGGACTCAGAAGTTCAAGTCCAAGGAGACCAGGCCATTTTTTTTCAGCCTTCTGCTCAATTTCAGAAGTGGGCAGGAATCTGGTTAGGACCCTCTACTACCTTTTAGGAGTATATTGCTTTTGCCAACACCCAAGCAAGGATGTGACGATTTTCAGGGAGAAAAGGTCCTCTGTTTCTCTCCCCTCTGCAGCAAGCATATGCTGGGCTAGACCCCTGAGAAGAGCCATCTACGAGTGTGGGCAGAGAATCTCCCCTGGATCAGAGGTTCCTCCCCATCAAGGAGATGGCTCCGATGATAAGCTAGACCCCACACATGCCACTTTCCAGTTAAACTGCACATGGCGGTTGCGGGGAGGCATCAGCTTGTATGTGGGGACAGACTGCACATTCACAGGTCCGGGGACTGCCATGCTGTGTGTATGCACACGGACAGAGAGGAGGCCAGCTCTGGGAATTTGCCAGGGCCCCAGGATGAGCTGCAGATTTTTGCTCTGGATGCTGAGAGTTGCTGGGGGGGCCCTCTGCTCAAACATACTGCACATACTTCTTTTAATCTGTTATCATCTATCAAGCTCAGGCCTGAAAGAGAAAACCTCCCCCATTCACTCCTCCCTTCCTTTGTACCAACATCCTCATCTCAGGTTCCGTGGGTCCACAGAGGGCTGCCTCTAGCGAGGTAGGGAGATCTTCCGGGCTGTAAGAGAACCAGGTTCCACCAGTTCTAAATCCTGGAGGGCCTCCAGCAGCTGCTCCTTTGCAGTTCCAATGAAGGTGTTCTCCAGGAAGGCAGGCAGGCCTCCCACACCATCCCGTAGGGTATACAGGGGCACTCGCACCAGGCCTAGCACCTGTGAAAGGAAGGAGACATGTGACAAGATAAGTAGCTCATCCTAGACCAATCTTTCCAGATCAGGTCTCATCCCTTATCAGTCCCCCAGAACCAGGCCTGAGGACTTATTTCTTATACCTAGTGGGCCCAGCTCTCTGCAGGCAAATGACCATGCCATCCAGCTTCATAAATGCTAATCTCTCCTACATCACTAAACCTACAGTGCCTCTTGCCTCCAGGATGTATGTCTGGCCCTTCACCAGTAGTTCTCAAAAATATTCCAGACCAGCCACATCAGCACCATTTAGAAACTTTTTGAAAAATACAGATTCTCAGGTCCTTCCCTCCTTCCTTCCCCCACTGAACCAGAAATTCTGGGAGTGGGGTCAGTAATAAGGCTCCCAGCTGATTTTGATACCTGTCAAAGTTTGAAAACCATCGCCATTAACAATTGACTCCCCGACTCTCCTAGCTTAACAACAACTTATCAGGCCGCATCTTCTACCCAAGAAAATCAGGGGCCTGGAATGCAACGCTTGAGGCGGGGAGAGAGATTTGGTTAGGTGTGTTCTAGAGAAACAACTGCAGAGGCCAGTTAACCGGGGCGGGGGGGAGACTGCACTGGCTGTGGCTTGTCAACCAGATGAAAGAAGCCCAAGATCCTAACTACCTTAGGAAAGTGGGGGATCGGCTGTGGGGGGGGGGTGGGCAGGGAGGCTATGGGGGTGGGGTTCTCGGGCCGGGCCCCACCTCCAGCCCGTGGTCCTTGGCCCGAGGGGCGCCCATCTCCACAGCGACCAGCTGCTGGAGCGTCAGGCGCTTGGCGTAGAAGTGGGCCACGATGCGCGCCCCCGGACCCGCGTGCGAGCTGCGGTAGTCTGCACGCTCCACGCGGAAGTCCGCCACGGCCTCGCCCAGCTCCTCGGTCAGCTCGCGATTCAGCCCGGCCTCCAGACCGCCGTCCTGCATGTTGACGAAGCCGCCGGGGAAGCCGAGGCGCCCATCAAAGCGCATCTGCATCTGCGGGAGGGGACAGCGGGGTCGCCCGGGCGCCCGGCCGGCGTCCCCGGGGGAGGAGGAGGAGGGGGGCGGGGTAGGGGTAGGGGCGGGGGGAAGGCGGGGCGCCCCTTCTCACCAGGACCGCGTAACGGAGCGGGATGCGACCGAAAAGCATCCCTGGGTCCGGCGCGTATAACAGCGCGTGGCACGCGTGGCGCCAGCCAGACCCCAGCGTCAGGGCCTCCTCCAGCTCCAGCTTGCGGATCCCGGCCATGGCCCCACGCCTGTCCCCGTCGCCGTCCCGAGGGCCCAAGGGGCTAGGCGGACCCGGTGCCAGCCAATCGGGGCGGGGCTTGCAGGCCCGGGGAGCCAGCGACGGCCGCGGGACTCGGGGGAACTGAAAGCCTCGTCCGGGTTGGGCCCCGGGCGGGGCGGGGCGAAGGCGGCGTGGCCCGAGATCCGGGCGCCGAGCGAGGCGGGGAAGTCATGCTTCCGTCACAGAGCCCGGCCTGCGGGGCTCCGGCAGCCGGCGGGTGGCGGGGCGGGCTACCGGGGCAGGCTCTCCCTGGGGCCGAGGCCTGCGGCTGGAGGCAGCGCGGGAGCGTCAGGGAGCCGCAGCTGGTTTGGTTCCGGTGGCACACGGAGCCCGGGGCAGGAGCCGGGTATAGGAAGGACTGAGGCCGAGCCGGCTTCGGAGACCTGGCCTGTCCTTGGGCAGTGGCGATGGAAAGGAGCGACAGGTTTAACAGCTGCCCTGCGGGGCGGAGTGGGGGGCGCGGGACCCAGTGGCTGGTTGAATGTCGGGGAAAAGTTGTGCTAGGTAGGGTGAGGTCAGAGTTTATGGCCCTGGTGCATGGGGGCATTTTTTGATTTGGGAGTATCATAGGACAGGGGTGGTCAATAAGTGTTTTCTAGAGAGAAATTGGGGGTGGCGATAGGCAGCGAATAGGACAGGTAGCATAGGATAGGACTGATGCGATTTTCAGGGGAAGGGTAAGTGTGGAAAGCTGTGGGTGTGAGCTGTGCTCGTGGGGAGGATCAGAAGTGGAAGTGCCTAAGGCCTTCCGGACCTTGCTCATACACACCAGACCCCCGATCTGTGAAGGAAGGTGGAGTGGAGGCTACTAGTACCGGATGCTGAGGAACAGGCATTCGGAATCCCTCACCCCAATCTAGGTCCCATGCAGACAGCCCCTACACCAAGAGTCACTATTTATTACGCAAAGGAAGGGAAGGTGCAGCTCCTTAAGAGGGCCTGCGCTTAAAGTCCTAGCCTGTAAGAGATAGCATGTGATAGGAAAGAGCCCACGAACCTGTCCAGACACAGGCTTGTGACCTTAGCGAGTCATTTAACTCTCTCAGATCCCTAGCGCTCATCTCTTAAGTGAAGATGATACAGAGGTAGTGAAATGTTTAAGGTGCTTGGAGCAGAGCCCAGCACAAATTTATTGTAACCATCCTTGGAGCAAGGGTAGGGGCAGAGTGATATGTCTTCTATTAAAGATCTGGAATGCAGCCAACATCAGGCAGCTGGATCAAAGTGATGACACTGTAAACATGGCACAAATTCATTGGCCTGTTAGAGTTCTGGGGGGCTTGGAAATGGCCCCCGTTGAACACTTGCAGAAAACTCACAAAAACTGCCAATTGCACGGTCCACCCCAGACCAACTGGATCAGAATCCCTGGTGGTGGTTTTTAACTTTGTTTCAGGTAACTAATAAGCAATCAGTGCCCTAACAGTTACCCCTAACATTCCAAAGGTGACCTGCTTTCTCTCCTACATGGGAGAGACATGCTCTTCCCAGGCCTTCAGGCTGTTTTTCTTTCCTGGTTCTAGGAGGAGGCTTTTAAAGATGGATTCAGCTAGTTCTAAGGCAAGGTGGAAAATTCTGTGAAACCAAGGCAACAGCTATATAAGGATTAATGACTTTGGAAACCAGAGCTCTTTCAGTATGAATGAACATGGAACTCTCCAAAGATTCTCCCTCCTCCCCAGTCTTGCCATCCATTTCCAAATGGCTCTCTGCCTCTGCCCTGCTTTCTGCCTCTTGTGGGGGGAGACCAGCTTCTCCCAACTCCACCTTCCTGAGGCAGAGTATCCAGAAGTAAAGGCTGGAGGTAGATCACGGAGCAATGCTGTGTCCCTTGAGAGATACTCCAAGTTCATAATGGTACTCAAAACCCAAAATAACTCAATGGTATCCTCAGAAGATGCTGAAGAAGGAATTCATCTGAAAAATAATGAGGAAGGCGTGGGTGGATGGGTGAAACGGGTGACAAGGATTAAAAGGCACAAACCTCCGATTATAAAATAAATCATGAAGGTGAGAAGTACAGCATAGGGAATAGAGGCAGTGATAGTGTAATGACGTTGGATGATGACAGACGGTGACCACACTGACCGTGGTGAGCACTGAGTGAGTGTACAGAGCACTGAGTGTACAGACTTGTCAAATCACTGTGGTACACCTGAAACTAACATAATGTCTTATGTCAACTATACTTCAATACTAAAAATAAAAAACAAACAAACAAACAAAAAACAGAAGGGGCGCCTGGGTGGCTCAATTGGTTAAGTGTCTGCCTTCAACTTGGGTCATGGTCCCAGGATCCTGGGATCCAGCCCTGCATCAGGCTCCTTGCTCAGCAGGAGTAGGGGTATTATAGTTAATCAAAGAAAGGTATTATAATACCTTTATAATTATAATTATATAATTATAATATAATATAGGATTATAATGTAGGGTATTATAGTTAAAGAAAAAAACAGAGCCAATCATGATTTTAGTATTTTTTAAACTTGAACAGATCGTAAGGCATCATCATCAATGATTATTAATGTCACCAAAAGAAAATCAGATACTGTATACTTCATGATGGAAGAACACACTACCTAGTATGAAATGATCTTGCCAAAAAATTGAATTTGAATCTGGATCTAACTACCATTTTATAAGATATAAAAAAAAAAACTTTTTTTAAATATCAGGAAGAAGCTAAAATGATCCACGAGGTAGTGGATTAGAGCTGGAGACATCAGTATGAAATTGTGCTGAGCTTAACTTAGATACAGATGGTTACATACAGAAATAGTTATAGATATGTGCATATACAAAGATTTGTATGCACAAATTTCCTCACTCTGTCAGCTGGGGGGGAGGGTCTCGAAGCAGGGTTAACTCAGTGGCAAAAGGCATACCCAGTGTCCAGAGCTTGATTTCCAATACCATTTTCTAATAAAGGAACCAAGACCCCTTGGAGAAATGGCCGATTCAAGCACTGGGACAAGAAATACACCTGAGGAATACATGATAAACCTAGAGCATCTTGTGAGATATCTTTTATTTTTAATGAAAAGAGAAAAAATCCATATTGATAGGAATTTGTCAAAGGGATGGGGACCCACGAGTTAACTGAAAGAGCTCACAGTGGCCAAAGCTGAAACAATTGGAGCAGTAAAATAAAGAAGTATTGGATTATAACCCAAAGTATAAAATAAGGATCTGTGGGTCCATTCTGATATAGCTAATGCATAAGTAGGGGCACTTGGCTGGCTCAGTCGGTAGAGCATTTGACCCTTGATCTCAGGGTCGTGGGTTTAAGCCCTAGGTTGGGTGTAGAGCTTACTGAAGAAAGTAATGCATAAGTAAAAAATGAGTGGGAAGGGTTATCTCCCACAGAATTTGAAATAATTTATATAGATACTCTGTCCTCCAGGAGGTGGAGCACAACTGATCACTCCTTAAGTGTGGGCTGTGAATAGTGACTTCCTTCCAGAGAGGACACTATGGAAAGGGGAGGGGGTGGTGGGAATGATTTGTAATTTTGAGGAGAAACCTGACAAACATACTTTAGCCAGGTGACTCAAGGTCAATATCAACAGTGATAAGTCATGTTGATGGTATGTACTGATACCATGTTATGGATACAGTTCTTAATGTGAGCTCTGTTCTTCCCAAAATGACATATCCTGATCTAATTTTGAAGAAAGCATTAAACCCCATAGGAGGGACATTCTATAAAACACCTGAGCAGCACACCTCAAAATTGTTAAGGTCGCTGAAAATGAGGAGAGTCTGAGAAACTGTCACAACAAATGGGACCTTTAGGATTCCTGAATACTGAATGTAATAATGTGGTATCCTGGATAGGATCGTGGATCAGAAAAAAGACATTAGATAAAAACTAAGGAAATGTGACTGAAGTATAGACTTTGATTAATAATAATGTATTGATATTGGTCCATTATTATAACAAATGTACCATGCTAATATATTAATAATAGGGAAACTGGGTAGACTATATGGGAACTCTGTACTATCTTCACAACTTTTTCTGTAAATCTAAAACTGCTACAAAAAAATAAAGTTTAGGGGCACCAGGGTGGTTCAGAGGGTTGAGCATCCAACTCTTGATTTTGGCTCAGGTCATGATCTTAGAGTCCTGTATTGCCAGGCTCCACACAGAGAAAGGAGTCTCTCTGAGATACTTTCCTTCTGCCTCTCCCCCGCACTCTCTCACTCTCTAATAAATAAATCTCTTTAAAAATTATAAAGCTTATTTTTTTAAATGAGGAGATGCCACCAGTAAAACCTAGACTCAAAGAAACTCTATAAGACCAATGACCTGGTTTCCTCAATAAATGGATTACAAGGGGAAAAAAGAGATGGAAGCAGAATCTGTACATAACAAGAGATCGAGGAGATCTATCAGTTGAAGCAGCTGGGCCTTCCTGGGATCCTAATTTGAAGAAACAAAAAGTAAGATGGGAAATGTGAATACTGACCTGCTATTTGGTAGACAGGAATTACTGGTACAGTTACAAGTGTGAAAATAGTATTACAGCTTTAAAAAAAGATTCTTTTTTAGAGATACATACTGAGGTATTTATAAATTTATGATAAAAATAATGCAGTGAGGTGGCAGTGGGTGAGAATAGAAATAAAAGAGGATTGGCTGTGAATTGATTATTTCTGAAGCTGAGTGATGTTCCATAACAAGGGCTTATTATATTATTCTCTTTACTTTTATACAGTTTGATGTTTTCCATAGTAAAAAGTTAACAATACCAAGATCTTGGACTTCTCCTGAAGTTAAAGGTTATCATTTACATTTGAATAAAGTTTTGCATTTCACAAAACCCTTTTACAGATAGGATCCCTTTGGGTCCAGGAGAGGGAGAAAAAGATAAGTGTCTAATCTCACTTTTTAGACAGAAGACTGCGACCAACGTCGACCATCTACCAGGAAATTTTAAATGATTCCACTTAATCCTCATAAAATTTTCCAGGAGTTTCGAATGCAGAGCCAAGGTTGAGAACCGCTGAGTGCTGAAGAATACACAGCGGAGGGTGGAGGGGCAGGGAGGTGATGCCGCCAGCAGAGAGCTTCAGGCTGGGCCAGCTGAGTTTCATCCAAAAGGGGTAGATGCTGTGATTATTATTTAGGGAGCACTCACGTATCTGAAATCAAATCCAGCAGCCTCAAAGGAAGTGGCATTCTGCAGAAGGCAGCACTACCCTTCGTTGTTCACAGGTCCAGCACTGAAAATACCCACTGCCATGTGGTCTGGAGCTCATTACATGCATCCACTGAATGTAAGAATTTCACAGACACCTGCAGCTTTGTGCCTACCTCCTTTGTACCTCCTCCCCTGAGTACCCCACGAGCACCCCGAACCCAACACACCCAGGAATGGATTCAGTGTTTCTCCTCTCCCCTGCCCTCCCTGCATCTCCTGTATCCCCAGCTCTGTGACGGGCCCAATCACCCAAGCCACAAACCTAGGAGTCATCCTCCCCTCCCACTCAGGTCAGCCCTCCATTCCCCTGGTGCCCTTGTGTTGTCTCCACAGGGCCCTGATGTCATCTTTTCTCGCCCAGACCACACCTGTCTGCCTCCAGCCTCACCCTGTTCTAACCGGCCCTCCATGTAGTCTCAGAGCCAAAAGCCATGGCGTGTTCACACCTCTTCAGGGGCTGCCCCGCACAGCAGAGGAACCCAACAGCTCAGATCTGAGCCCTGCCTTCTGTATGAGTGATCTACTGCCGAGTCATACTGTGAAATGTAGTGACTTAACACCACAGGGGACACTTACTGCTTCAGCACCCATGGGTCAGGAATTAAGCAATGCTTAGCTGGATGGTCCTGGCACAGGGTTTCTCATGATGCTTTAGTTGAGATGTCAGCAAAGGCTGCAGTCAAATGAAGACTTGACTAGCTGGGCAATTTGTTTCCCAGGTGACTCAACTTGGTGCTGGATATTGGCGGAAGCCTCAATTTTATGCCAGATAGACCACTCCCTAAAGTTGTGTGAGGGTCCTGGAGACATGGTGGCTGGTTTCTTCCAGAATGAGCAATCTAAGAGAAAGCAAGATGGAATCCATGTCTTATGACCTAGTCACGGAAGTCAGCCCCATTTCTACAATATTTTATTGGTCACACAGGCCACCATGAGGCGATGGGAGAAGTAACTGCACAAGACCAGAATTCCAGAGGGGAGGATCACTGGGGGCTATTGAGGAGGCTGCCCACTACACCTTCCTCTCAAACCTGACGTAATGGTCCTCACATTTTATGTACCACCAGCCCCAACAGCTTTCAAACTCCCCAGAACCCACATGCTCTGTCCTCCATGTTTGTGTTCCTCAGGCCTGCAAGATCTTTTCCTCCCTTGTATTTGCCTGATGAAACTTCTCCCAGCTTGACTGAGGTATAGTTAACAAAAACTATATATATTTAAGGTACACAAGGTGATGCTTTAATATACTCATACATTGTGAAATGACTACCACAATCAACCTAATTAACACATCTGTCACCTCACATCATGACCATTTTCATTTTTGTGTCTGCGGTAAGAACACTTAAGATCTATATCCTTGGGGTGCCTGGATGGCTCAGTGGATTAAAGCCTTTGCCTTCCGCTCAGGCTATGATCCCAGGGTCCTGGGATGGAGCCCTGCATCAGGCTCTCTGCTCAGCGGGGAGCCTGCTTTCCCTCCCCCTCTGCCTGCCTCTCTGCCTACTTGTGATCTCTGTCAAATAAATAAATAAATAAATAAAATCTTAAAAAAAAAAAAATCTACATCCTCAGCAGAGTTCAAGTGCACAGTACTACAGTATTACTACTTTTTTTTAACTTTTTTTTTTTAAGATTTTATTTATTTATTTGACAGAGAGAGAGATCACAAATGGGCAGAGAGACAGACAGAGAGAGAGATGAGGAGAAGCAGGCTCCCTGCTGAGCAGAGAGCCCAATTCCGGACTCGATCCCAGGCCCCTGGGATCATGACCTGAGCCGAAGGCAGAGGCTTAACCCAATGAGCCACCCAGGCGCCCCTACAGTATTACTTCTAACTAGAGTCACCGTGCTGTACATTAGATCTCCAGAACTTATTTGTCCTGTATTAACTTGAACATCCTAACCTTTGATCAACATCTGACAACCCAACCCGAGCCCTGGCAACCACCACTTTTATGATCTTGACATTTTTACATTCCTCAGAAAAGTGAGATCCTGCAGCATGTGACTTTCTGTGTCTGGCTTATTTCACTTAGGATAACGTCCTCCAGGTTCATCCATGCTGTAGAAAATGGTAAGATTTCCTTTCTTTTAAGGCTGAATAATATTCTGTTGTGTATATACATACATATGTCACATCTCCTTGACCCATTCATCTGTTAACAGACATTTTGGCTGATTCTCTTGCATGTTGAATGCTTATCATTCAAAATTGTGTGCCTAGATTCCTGGTAGGCGACAGGAATTCAATACACATAGAAGTAAAATCCGAGGAAGAGATGGACCCTATCTGCAGATGAAGTGGTCCTGGTAGGCTCCAAGGTCCTGCACCACACTGTCTGGAAACGTGCTGAGAGCCAGGAAGGACAGAGTTCATGGTCCACCGTTTTGGTTGGGTGGGGAGGGGGGAGGATCTTCATTTTTTTTTCTGAGAAACCACTAAATCATTTCATTAGAAGCAAACTTCCCCCAAATTTATAAAAATCAATGCCAACAAGAAGGAAGCCCGAGGACTTGATAATAGAAGTGTTAAGAGAAGGAATAGAGAGTGATGTCAAGTATATTGGTTAGTTTATTGCAGCGTAATAATGCAGCGTAATAAACACAGAACCCGAGGAGCCTATGGCAATGAACATTCACTTCTGGCTGGAGAGTCTGTGGATCGCCTGGAGAGGTTCTGCTCTAGTCCTCGTTGGCTGGGATGACTGCAGGTTGGCTGGTGCCGGTCTGCTCCCCATCTCTCATCCTCCCCCTGTGATGGGCGGGCTAGCAGGTGAGAGCAGAGACGCAAGACCACGAAATCTAGTGCTCCTACATGGTCACTCCGCCCAGACTAGTTCTGTGGCCCAACTCAGAGTCAAAGGGGCGGGAAATCTACTTCCCGCATGGGGTTGGGAAGGCTACTGAATATAAGGCTACTGAATATAATATGGTGGGTCCAGAGAAGGATGAATTGGAAACAAAAATTCAATCTTTCAGAGAAAGAAACAGCCACCATATTTTCAAGAGAAAAAAATTTCTAGCTGTTTGAAGATTGTCTCCCAATCTAACCTTACAAGTCTACTTCGAAAATACTCTTCTTGGAGTGAAGATTTCAATTCTGCATAGATGCCAATGACTTTGATATTCCTAATAAATGTATTATTTTATAATGCATATGCACTGGACCAGTAACATCCAGCTACCTCCACTTTCCAGAACATATTCTCTACTAATATTACTGAAACCAGTTTCTATTTCATACAGATGTTTTTTGCAACAGCGATTAAAGTCTATCTTCCACGAGTCAAGTCCTCTTAAGAAAATGATTGCAGTTTTCCATTTTGTGTCTTACTATTTTAACATTATTGCTTCCTGTACCTGTACTTCCTTTAACTGATTTTGTTCTCATCATGGTGTCTTGCCTCCCAAACACCCCCCCCCCCAATAAAGCAATACACTGTTAAAAAAAAAAAAATGATGTTCCTTCGTCCCCTTAAAAAAAGAATGGAGCTTCCTAAGGGCACTGGTGACACGGCTTGCTTTGGGGGTCACACGGGCAGGGTCCTAAAATGTGAAGTGTGGTAAGGTTTTGTGAGGACTCAGAGCTCACTTGCTTTCCAGAGCTCCCTTCTTCTTGACCCTATCAGCTCTTAGCTGACTGTCAGCTAATTTCTAGTCAAGAGTCAGCTGAAAATGGCTAACCATTTTGGGGTGTGCTTGCATAGTAGTAGAATCTTGGAAGACTAAGGAAGCTTTCAGGGATGAGTCTCCAATGATGGGGTGTCAGGCAGCCTGACAATCAAGCTAATGAGTCCTCCTCCAAAGTGAAGGGCATCTTCCAGTTTGAAGCATTTCTACACATTAGGCTGAACCTCACTGCCAATTTCTTGTGATGGAGCCTATCACCTTGTCTTATCCGCTCTTCACAGCAGTGTGCAGACATAGGCAGGAAAAGACAGAGGAAATGGCTTGCCCTAGATCGCATAGTAAATGGCAAGAGTGAGTCTAGAATCCAAGTCACCTGGTATTGTGTTTTTTCCCTTATGCAGATTGTGGCAGAAGCATTAATTAATTGAGAGCGAGAGAAAGAGAGAGAGAGAGCGCTGGTGGGGGAGGGAGAGGGACAAGAAGATACAGCCCTGAGTGTGCAGGGCTTGATCCCAGGATCTTGACCTGAGCTCAAATCAAGAGTCAGAAGCTTGACCAACTGAGCCACCCAGAAGCCCCTGCAGAAGTTTCCAACACTCTTTACTGTGTGTCCAAGCCTGCCCCATCCCGTTTCCCACCCCCATACACACATCCCTTCTCTTTGCCTCATTTTTCCATTTTTTTTTTGCTGCTTTATTTTCTCCATGGCCTGGCACGATCTTCTGACACATTAGTTACTGATCCCATCATCTTGAAAAAAGAGTGGGGTGTTTCCCCCCTTAGAGCTACTGTTTAATTTGTCAGCCTCCTTTATCCTGAGCCCACTGTGATGGCTGGACTTTATAACAGACCCAGAGCTTTTGCTCCAACCTCAGCCCCAAATACATTAAATAATTAACTTCCTTCACTCTCCTGTGTGTGTCTTATCTCCTCATCATCCAAAATAGCTGATGGCATTTCCTCTGCATAAATAGAAAGCGGAAAGGTCAACTGGTGTTTGTGAAATATATACACACACATATATATTTATATATGTATATATATTACAAAGCAGCAAGCCAGCGGGGTTCTTTTATTGTCTCCTACCTGTGACCGGTTCATAACGACACCTTCTGCCTTCCTTAATCCCCCCGCCAGTTTCTACCCAGTGAACGACACTTTTGCATTTTGATTTGTGATTAATATCAACCCTGGAGTCATTCGAAATCCAGACTGAGTCAGACTGAAGGGGAAAGTACTTTCCCGATAGTAATAATAAAAAGCGATTTTTTTTTTTTTTTTGTTACCTTCCATCTAGCACTACTGCCCTCACTCCCAGTGAAGCACACAGTGGTTTTCTCCTGAGAGTCTGTTTTTTTTGGGGGGTGGGGGGGGAGTCAGTTTTTGTAGTTCCAGCCACAGAGCTAGAGGAATGACCCTATCAACACATTCTTAAATCCGGGGTTTTGTTCCCCGGGCACATTCATCTGTTTGTGAAAGATGGAAGAGAATACTGGAAATGCAGCTGTTTCCTATTCAGACCCAGCAACTCACACAAGTATTCTGTTCTAATGTTATGAAAACCATTAGTAAGAAGATTCAGAAACTTTTATAACTTGCTACTATTGTCCCCCTCTTCCGGATCCATTTCAAATCTGGTCAGAAAAGGATATGGGAGCTATGAGGAGCCCTTCCAGGGAATGAGGGCTCTTCCCTGTCAGCAGGATGGGAATGTCCTAGGCCCCCCAGGGCAAACCTGATCGTCAATATTCTACCCTGGTAGGGGTTACAAGTTCTGGATTTGGGCTTGAACAACAGGCTCAAGGTCAGAATTCTGTGAAGTCTCAGTTTCCACCCCCGGGAAGGAGCCCATTTTTGAGGCCTGTTTTTCCTGCCCCAGACATAGGGGCTGTGAGATCAGCAACACAACTATCACCTGCCGGCCAAGGATAAGGGCTTGACACACCTCTACCTCTCCACAGTGTACGGGAGTTGAGGGAACACAGGACAGTGATGTTCATGAGCCCGGGAGCACAGCAGAGTTTGTGGGTTCCCGTGGTTCCCTTGGCTGCTGGGCAGAGGTGGGAATGAGATATAGAGCACGTTGACTGTGCTGCCTTGCCCTTGAACTGATCCCATCGAACTCCCAGAAGCCATGTTAGTCACACTTTGACCTTTTCCCTCCCAACCACTGCGTCTTCAGAGTATTCACGGCAAGGCATCTGAAGTCTTTGGGCCTTCTTCCCGGTCCTCATACCACCTTCAGAGATGTTAGTGAAATGAGTCAGGCCCCCAGCAGACCAAGTACTGCTCCCAACACAGGGAGGAGAGGCTGCAGGAGGGAGGGTCTCAAACGGTGGTCTGAGGGGGTTCTCACACCAGGAGCATCAGCTTCCCCTGGGACTTGTAAGAAACGCAAAGTCGCCATTTCCACCAAGACCTATTGAATCAGAAATGCTGGGGATGAGCCCTGAATTTGTCTTAACGAGCACTCCTGGTGATGCTGATGCTGACACTCAAATGTGAGAAACACTAGTCTAAAAGGCACTGCCTTGTGCGGGGGCAGGGCACCACCATAACGGGTCGGTAAGGACACTCTGCCTCAGTGTCCTCCATCATTAGCGGAGGGCAGAATGCTGACCGCTAGATAACTCGTGTGTCAGGCTCACCAGATTGTTCTGTAAGAGAAGATAGGCTTTGGCCCCATGCCTCCCCAGAGACAGGAGGGGGTTGAGGCTGGGTGTTTATAAAGTTTCTCTCCTTGACAGAACTTTAGACTGGCTCCTCTGAGCGCTCGTTCAGCTGGGCCTCCGCCTGGTGGGCCCTGTCTCCAGCCTGCTGAGTCCAGTGTAGCCAGAATCCTGTAAAGGTGGTTTAGTGGGAATCCACCACCCCAGCTCTCGGGTCACCCCCGACCTGTCTTCAGCAAGAGTCCTGTGAAGTCAGTTTGGCAACAATCTCCCCTACTCTACGTGTCTTCTCTTTGTAACTTGACATCCCTCGAGCCCTGCTCTGTCCTGTCCCACCCTGGGGTATAAATCTCCAGCTTTGCATGCTGTGTTTGGCGTTAAGCCCTGTCTCTCTCCCCTATTTTAATCATCCCAAATAAAGCCTTCTCTAGTGTTCTCACATGCGTCAGGATAGTTCGTTAACAGTATGTTTAAATGTGTGTATTTTGTTTTAAAGATTTTATTTATTTGACAGACAGAGATCACAAGTAGGCAGAGAGGCAGGCAGAGAGAACGAGGGGGAGGCAGGCTCCCCGCTGAGCAGAACCCGATGTGGGGCTTGATCCCAGGACCCTGAGATCATGACCTGAGCCGAAGGCAGAGGCTTTAACCCACTGAGCCACCCAGGTGCCCCTAAACGTGTGTATGTTTAAGCTCCTCGACAAAGTCTGATGTAGCTTCTTGGTTGAAAACCCACATGCCTAGTGGTTAAGATTCCAGCGCGGGAATCAGACAGACCCCGGGGGAGGGGGTGGTGACAGCTCAGCTCAGCTCTGGTAGCTGAATAAATAAGCAGTTCGCTCAAACATGGGGGTAATCTCTCCTCTCTCTGTCTCTCTCGTCGGTGAATAGATCGAATGACAGAAGGCCCTTTAAACTGTAAGCACAGAGCTCAGTACTGACACATAATAGGCACGAAATGAATCTAATGTGAGCTGCTCTTGGTAGTAATCACCACAGATGTGTTACATTCATCAGCAAACTTCTAAATAAGGAAAAGATAAAATAGGTGACTTATTTTGTAACCAGGTAAAATATATTTATTAAGAATAAAAGTCTTCAATACTCCATGAATGAGCTTGGAGAATAAATCACAGAAGAGAATTGCTTTTTGGATTTTTAGTCCAGGTCCTTATACACATCTTGCTTGTTAGCCAGAGAAGGGCAAAAGTGCCCAAAACAGGTCACTTGAGACGAAGATTCGTGACTCCTGGTCAGCAGCTCAGTGTGTCAGAGGCCTGTGTTCAGCGACCTAAGGAGGGAGCAGGCTGACCATAGAGCACATGAGACTCGAGGCAGGAGGCACCGAGTCGGTCCTCCAAGTGGAAATGGCTCAGGGTAGATGGGTTCTTCCAGGCCATCTCAGGGGTGGTCCGTCCCAGTGGAAGGGCCAAGGGCATGTTTGAGAGAATGCTTTTCAGGAAGCCATACTCGGTCCCATAAGCTTTCCTCCGAGTATAGACCAACACTGACTGGCCCAGGACTCAGAGTAGAGGCAGATCGGTTTAATACTCTCTAAAGGACTCACTCCTCCTGACAAGAAACTGAAACTAAAGCCCATTTCCCATAATGAAGCCCCCCTTACGTGTTGAATGGATTTGCCCCCTTGAATTTGCTTGTTTTTGACAGTTGTTGGTGAGGGTTCTGGAGTGTGGGCCCTTTACCCACTGTGATCAGCAGCTGTTCTTCAAAGTACAGGAGCTGGTCAACTTCAAAACAGTCACTGGCATGAGGCACCACTTTTTCTAGAGCTGCCTGGATCTCGGCTTCACTGGCCTTCTGGTGCCTTGCTCTCTTGAGGTAGCTGTAGACCTTCTCAAACACTTCAGCTCCCAGCTTCTGCACGGCTGACCTGCCACGCAAGTTAGGAGAGATAAAGAGGAGTTTTACAGGGGGTGGGGCGGGGGGAAGAGGAGTTTTACACATTTGAGTCATCCACAATCATTAATTACACAAACATTGCACCTTTGAGATCTGGGGGGAAAGGGAAAAAATAAGACATGATGGTTCTACCTTGAACGCTCAACAGTACTTAACAAATTCTTCCTGAATGTCTATTATGTGCCAGGTGCCTATACTGTGAACACAGCATTAAACAAGTGAGGTAAATTCCTACCTTCATAGAGCTTACCTTCTAGGGTAGAGAATAAAGAGATAACTTTAAAAAAAATACATAAATAATAAAATGTCAGGCAGCGCTATGTGCAATGAAGAACAATAAAGCCGGAAGAGAGAGCGAGAGAGACTCCTCTGAGAGGAGGTGTCCCTGGGCAAGAGACCCACAGGAAGTGAGGCCAACAGTAGGGGGAGAAAATGGGGACCCTGAGGCTAAATCACCTTGGAGAAATATCGAGAAGGCTAGTGTGGCTGGAGTTGGGAGAACGAGGGGGAGGAGGAGAGCTGGATATAAGGTCAGAAATAGTATTAATGAGAACAATAAAAGTAACAACAGGGAAGAAGAGGCAAAGGAAGGGAACGCACTTTTCTACACACTTAACCTTTACCACAGCTCTATGAAGGAGGCATTTTTTAATTCCCTTGTTTTACAGATGGAGAAACCGAGGCTTGAAGGGGTAAGGTCATTTGGCCTGGCCCCCACCCGGGCTAACGTTGGTTTTTCTGTGCTCACCTCTGGCCCTTGTCCTCCTGCAGCCGTGGCCTGTGCGTTGTCAGAATCAACAGCGGCCATACCTGGTGTGTTTATGTTGCCTGTATTTTTCCTTTACCTCCAGCGAGGGTCACAAATGAAAGCCCTTCAAGTACAGCTAGGCCCAGGGCATATTTTGTTTGATCAGCACTATGCTTCATTTTTTTCTTTTCTTTTCTTTTCTTTTTTGGATTGATTGATTGATTTTAGAGAGGAAGGGGCAGAGGGAGAGGGAGAGAGAACCTTAAGCATGCTCCCCACTGAGCACAGAGCCTAGCGTGGGACTTGACCCCACGACCTTGAGTTCACCATCTGTGCCAAAACTAAGAGCCTTAACTGACTGCGCCACCCAGGCGTCCCAGTGTGTTACTTTCTTGAGCGTTTTGGTGTGGAAGTCTAGGCACAGCTCGCACTCTCCCCTCTGCATTTCTTTACCGCCCCAAGCCCACCTTCCTTGCATGGTTTTAGAACAGGCTGCTTCTTGGATTTCACCTGCCCACCTGCCTCAAGGGCATTCAAGTTTTGCGAATTTTGTTCTCCAGTTCAAAACTGTCATTTTTAATGCTCCACACTCTTCCACTGAATTTATGTGGCAACATTTACCGAGTCATTCCTCCACCTAGCATTTAGCGTTCTTCCCTATAGCACTGAGCCAGCATCCTTAGGAGCGCAGCTTTTTCATCCAGAGGAATATTTTCTGGCATCAAATTTCTGTGAGCGAGGCAAATTACAGGAGTGTTCCCTCTTTGAAAACTCATATGTGCCTATGTGATTTCTGCATTTTTCTATATATACGTTGAGTGGGATTAAAAGGTTTTTTAAAGTTGTGAGAATGGAATTATTGGGTCAAATGCATAAATATTCTTAGGACTTTAACCTTAAGAAATGCTTCTTTATTCTTCATCAGTGAATTTGGTGAAAAGAAAAATCAGTTTGGAGAGTTTTTTTGTTTGTTTGCTTTTGTTGTTGTTTTTGCTGTTGCCACTTTCTGACTGCACACTCTCCTTCAATCCACTCCTCTTGGGCCTTGGTCCTCGTTCCTTCTATAAACTACTCTTGCAATGAGCTTCATGTGGCTGTTTCCTCTGGTCTCTTCTCTGAACTATCTTACTTGACATTCAACAGCTGGCTACTCTCTCCTTCAAACCCTTCCTTCTATTGCTTTTGGTGATACTACCTTCGCCAGGAGCTTTTCCTATTACACTCTCTGCTTCTTCTTAGCCTCTTCAGCTGACTCTTCTTCCTCCTCATCTCGGCCTCTACATTTCATAAATCTTTAATAAGATTTATAGGCTGAGGACTTCCTGTATGCCCACCCTGTCCTTCACCTGGCACTCCAGGCTTGTGAATCAACTGCCCACTTGATATCACCAACTGGGTATCTAAAGGGTGTCTCAGGCAACCTTGATATGGTGGGAAAAAACTCTTAATAAACACAAAGTGCTATGAAATCTGAGAAAATCAAACACCCCATCGAGGAAGAGAAGGCACAGTCTCACTTGGGCCATAACAGCTGGAGAAAAGCCAGGCAGCAGCCGGTAGTGAGAACACTGGGAAATCAGTGAGTCAGCTTGGCAGGTGAGGAGGGCATGTGAAGACAAGGGTGAGAACCAGATGAACGTAATGTTCAAGAAACTTTGGTATCTCGGCACCTAGTTGGCTCAGAGGGTTAAGAGTCAGATTCTTGATTTTGGCTCAGGTCATGATCACAGGGTTGTGGGATCTAGCCCCGCATTGGGTGCCGAGGTCAGCTGGGAGTCTGCTGGAAAGTCTTTCTCTCTCACCCTTTGCCCCTCCCCCCACATGTGCACTGGCTTTCTCTCTCTCAGAGAAACAAACAAACAAACAAACAAACAAACTTGGAATCTGACTAGTAACAGCACCTATTGATGAGAAAGAAGCCCTAAAATGTCCTCTGAAACCATAATAACTAACAGTTTTTGAGCCTTCTTTGTGTGCCAGGCTCTATTCTGAGCATCTCCTCATATCATCCCATTAAATCCTATGGATATGATATTGTTATTTCCAATCAAGCATGAGGAAACTGAGCTACGAGA
This sequence comes from Mustela nigripes, assembly GCF_022355385.1. Lineage (NCBI taxonomy): Eukaryota > Metazoa > Chordata > Mammalia > Carnivora > Mustelidae > Mustela > Mustela nigripes. The sequence goes on along the minus strand of NC_081558.1, from coordinate 88,430,001 downwards.
GGGGATCAAATAACTTGCCCATTGCCACACAAATTTTTTTTAAGTGGTGGATGTGGGACATGAATTCCAGTAGTTTCACTCCAGGACTCACTTTTCATCGCTACAGACTCAGACACTGGAGTGGAATCCTGGCTCTACCTGTCGCTGGCCATGTGATCTTAGGCCAGTTGCTTAACCTCTGTGAGCCTTGAATTTCCATGTTTACATGGAGATTACACACACACACACACACACACACACACACACACACACACATATCCTAGCACAGTACCTGTCACCTACCAGGTGCTTGTCTGCCATTGCTTTATTGTTTCTTTCCCAATGCTGGATGATACTAGAGTCCAATTTCAGTGTAACTGCAAGCTTCAAATAGTTTTATAGTTCTACCTCTGGTTAAGACACTATTTTAAATGGTTTTATCTTCTCTGAGTGAACTTAAAAAAAAAAAAAAAAAAAAAAAAGACCCAAGAAAGCCAGTGGCAGAATGGAAGGAAAAAATAAAAGTAATTTTGTAGAAATAATCATGAAAACCTATTTTAGCAGAAAGCATTAAGAGAACACATAGATTACTCTTCAGGCATAGTTTAAGGAAAGCTTGAAAACAATTTTATAGAATATAAGAAATCCCTGAACATTAAATACGAATGAGCCGCTGTGGGAATAGAACAAGTATAATGTATTTTCTCCTTAATAATGCAGTCTTAGTGATCATTTAGTGTTAACAAGCATTGGGAATCTTTATTAAGAATGATTTGCACCCCTTCTCTCCACACCTAATATTTCAAATGGCTGTCTCTGAACCTGGTGGGTGAAGATGGAACAAATCTCTCTACAAAGGAAGTTGATGCTCGGGTGACATATGGAAACCCCCCACCCCCTATGGAACATGTGACTTTCAGGCCCCTTTCTGTAAATGGTGCTTGCCTTCTGCTCTGTCATCCCTGGCAGCAGAATCTTGAGTGCAACTGTTGGCTGGAGACTCTGCTCGAGCTAACCTTCCCTGTAAGGATTATTTTGTTTGTGACCTCAGCACCCTCCACTGTTCATAACTGCAGTAAATGTAGATGGGCAAATACTGACTAAAAAACAAAATCCAGCTTGTTTACAAGAGGTATACTTAAAACACAGGGCATTGAAAGGTTGAGAATAAACAAATAAATTTTAAAAAGATATACCAGGCAAATACACAAAAGAAAGCTGGAGAAAACTGTATTAACATGAAACAAAATAGATTTTAAGAAAAAAAAAGACATTATTATAATAAAGATTGCCACTCGGTAATGAAAACAGTTTGACTCACCAGGAAGAAATAAAAATTCTAAACTAGTAGGCATCTAATAAAGTAGAATCCAAATACATAAAGCACAATGGGGAGAAATTGACAGAAATGTCCCCATAGCATCGGATTTCAATACACCTTGCTCAGTTACTGATAGGTGAAGCAGTTGAAAAATCAGTAGCAACACAGAAAATATGAATATACTTAAATAAGCTCAACTTGTGAAACACATATAGAACCCTCTCGTTCCCTGACAATTAGAAACCCTCATTCTTTCCAGACTTTCATAACATTTACAAAAACTAACCATATACTAGACAGCAACTCAAGCCTCAACACATTTCAAATAATTGATTTTATACAAAACCTAGTTATCTGATTACAATACAATTGATAGAAATCTGTAACAAAGATATGGATAAAATAATACCATGTTTGTAAATTTATTTATTCTAAATAAATTATGGGTCAATGAAAAAAATCAGGCATATTATAAACAAACTCATTTGAAGCCAAAAGAAAAGTGATAGGTACTCTAGCATTGTAATATTTCAGTGTAAATTTATTCTGACACTTGGAAAACATGCTATAATATTTCTGCAATGACGCATCTGAGTATTTTAGAAATCATAAAATAGAAAATTCTATTTAAGGGGACTCTTGCTGTTATCCAAGGTTTGAGAAGAGAGGGGGTGCTCCTTATGCAGTTCCCATTAAGGAAGAGGTTATAAGTTTGCTTTTTCTAAAGGAGGGATAGAAGGAGAGATGGGGCAGGAACAACCCCTTTAGGTAGGTGGGCATGTCAAATAAAAAGAACTTAAATTTTCAAATGAAAAGCACTATATTTTCATCTGTTTCTTCCTATGCTCCTTTTATCAACTTTATTCTCATATTCAAAGACCTTTAAGTATTTAAGGGATCCTGAAGATCATCTTAGTCCAGACACCACATCTATAGGCCTGTGCTCTTCAGGCTGGACCACCACCCTGCCCAGATGGATAGTGGATGCAGGAGAGTTGGAGGAAGCCTCCCTAGGGTCCTAAAGAAGCTCCAGCTGCCTGAAGCCAACCCCCAACTTGTGTTTGGCTGATTTTCCAGCTAAAAAAATTCCATTAACTACAAGAGAGTATTGTCTCTCCTCAATGTTTCCTCCAAACTCAATCTCTTATCCTCCAAATTCCCTCACTGACTTTCTCTTATGTTTACTTTTTAACTTGCAAACAATATATTTTATCACTTCTATTTACCCATCAACATTGACTGCTCTCCGTGCCCTCTAATTATCTATCTCTCTTAGGGGCTCTGAAGAAGATGTAAAACAAAAATATCCTCACTTTTTTGTTGTTAGTTAGTTAGTTTGTTTGTTTGTTTTTTTAAGGTTATTTATTTTTTAGTAATCTCTACACCCTATGTTGGGCTTGAATTCACAACCCCAAGATCAAGAGTCACACACTCTATGGACCAGGCCAGCCAGGACCCCCTGTCTTCATGTTTTAAATATTAATTTAATTTTGCAGCAGTCTCACAGAGGAAAGTTGGAAGTGTAATACTAAGAATTCTTTTTCTCCCTGAGCCTTTTGAAAATAAGCTGCTAACCTGATGCCCCTTCCCTTCCATACTTGGTGTGTATTTCCTACAAATGAAGACACTTTTCCACATAACTGCAGAATGGCTATCAAGATCAGGAAATTAATGTTGATACATTACTGTCATCTAATAATCTCATCCATTCAAGTTTCCCAAATTGTCTAATCATGCCCCTTATAATACAAGGACCCAGGTCAAAATAATCATTTGCTGTATTTAGTTGTTGTGCCTCTTTAGTTTTCTTCAATGACCTTGACACATTTAAAGGTTTGAAGGAAGTTGCTTTGTAGACTGTCCCTCAATTTGTGTTGCCCTTGCCTATGTGTTGCCCAGCTCCCACCCTCTAGCTCTCTCTCCTTTTGTGTATTAGCTGAAAGATAAGAGTAGAGCCTCCCATTATCTTGGGACATTATCAGAGAGCTATAACAGTTCAAGAATTTCCTTCCTTCTCTTGGATCTAAAAGATGCCCTGGTAGTAACAGTATCTTGTTGTTTTCAGGTGTCTAGCTCTTGATTCTTCTCTACAGCTTTGTCCCCTCTATACTGTAAGAAACAGGGTGTCCTCATAAGGAAAGGAAGCAGCTTGTGAGGTAAGTTTCTGGAGGCTCAAGAAAGAATGCCCTGAGCGTGCTGCTCACTTGGTATCTCCACTTGACCAATAGGTAAAAATCTTATGCCCAGTTGGATTTCTGAGCTTCCTCTCCAAATATCCTAATGCTGCAGCCTTCCCCATTTCTGTCCATATGAGCTCCTCCTTTCCAGTTGCTCGGCCCAAAAATCTTTGAGTCATCTTGATTCCTCTCTTTCTCTCTTATTCCAATAGTCCAGTGTCTCTCATAACCAGACCAGTTAATAAATCCTATCAGCTCCGTTTTCAAACTGTATGCAGGAGGCAGACTTTGGTCATTTCCATCATCTCCACCACTACCTCCCTGGTCTAAGCCACCACATGCTCTCACCTGATTGCTACAGTGGCCTTTCAGTCGGTCTTCCACTCCTACCCCCCCCCCCCCCCATAGTCTGTTATCAGTTCATCAACCAGAGTAAATCAAATCCCTTCACTCCCCTGCTCAAAACCCTGTCTTGGGCTCCTCATCTCAGTCAGAGTGAAGTCAATGTCCTTCCGGTGGTCTAAAATATCTTGAACCATCTTATCACCATGCTTTCCAAATTCATCTCCTCCATCCTCCTCTTTCCTCCCTCCATTCCTGTTACAACGGCCCCTTGAGCTTCTTTGAATACCCCAGGCACATTCTACCTCATGGCCTTCACACCTGCTGTTCCCTCTGATGGGAATGCTCTTTCTCCAGACATGCCTATCTCTCTCCTTCATCTGCTCCAGGTCTGTGCCTCATGTGATCTTTTCAGAGAGACTATCCAGACTACCCTCTTTAAAACTGTAACTTTTACTCCCATTCTTTACTGCCTATTCTCTTTCCCTGCTTTGTATTGTCTTAGCACTTGATACTCTCCAGCACACTCTGTTCTTCCATAATATTTTATAACCTGTCAGTCATTCCACTACAGAATATGCCATAGGGCATGGATTGTTTTCACCTTTCTTGTTCACTGATCCCATGACCTAGAACAGTGCCTGATATGTAGTAAGTACACAATAAATACATAGTGGACAAATGAACAGATACCCTGAAAGCCAAATAGAAAAAGGAATATGGTGATATCATACAACTTTAATTAAAAATATATGCATCTCTAGGATTTATTCTAAGAATTAGCACATAGAGATACAGTAACCTAATTTTGCAAAATATAAGATCACTTTTGTGATTTTTAGTTGTTGGTTTTCAAGGCAGAGCTCCGTTTAGGTGCGGCTTTCAGCGTTATTATACTTTCCTCCCAATTTCAAATGGATTGTCTTTAAGGGGCCTATCCGATCAACCTTGAATAAAAATGATCTCATATTTCTGAGTGGGAAAACATAAGCCTTACTTTTAAAAAGTCCTGCGTGGAGAGGACCATGCTTCACGCTTGACAATGGGGCCATGTGGAAAGCAACAGAAATCTGTGCACAGCTGCCGGAAGCCCCGCTACCCCACGGCATGTGGGAGGCCTCAGAGGAGAGCTCCAGAGGCCCCCAGCCCCTCCAAGGGAGGGGGCAGCCAAGGCAGTGCTGTTCAACAGATGTCACCGTCTGCTGTGCAAGTTAAATAAGGCAGAGAGCAGCAGCTGAGGGGATGTTAGCCTCCTGCTCCAAACAGCATTCTAGCTGAACAGTGGAAAATGTTTAACACGTTCCCCCTCCCCCCTCCTGGGAAAACAACAAGCAATGTCTCTTTGGGGATAGAGAAAAGGAAAGAGTTTCCACCAGCTCTGATAGGTCATCAAGGGCACCCTCATCCCTTATCCCCTTACATGAACAGGAGTGTGTCTTGTCTTTCCCTTTCCTTGGAGCTTATTTGCCTTGAAGACTGTTTTCTCTGCCCTGTAGAAGCTCCCCAATAATGGCTACATTTATATTTTTATTTTCAGATTAATTAACCACTTGACGAGCACATACTAAAAGCAAAGGACTCTGTTTGCTTTCAGGTCTGCTCCCTAATGAGGCCAGAAGCCTTGGGGACAGAGCAGCTTTCTTAGTCAGCCTGGCAGCCAGGGTGGGCCTGACCCCAGATCGCACTAAGTTGCTTCATCAGCACATTTTTAATGAGCACCTAGTACAGGCCAAGTGCTGGGAATGCTGCCAAAAGCTTGTGACCTCACGGAACTCAGCTTTTAGTGGGAAGAAGGCAGACAGTAAACAAATAAACATGGTAGTTTCAGATTTTTGCCAATGCTGCAAATAAAATGAAATGGTGATGGAAGAGAGAGCAGGCTATCCAGAAGAGGGTTGGGACACCTGGCAAGGGTCGGGGCAGAAGATGTTTGGTACCAGCCCTCTTCTGCCCACCAGGCCCTGTCCTGTGGATGGCTCTGTGTGATGGCTGACCAAGAAGAGAAGACATGTGTGTGGATGTAGCAAGAGTATTGATGCAGCCCATGCATGTCTAAATGATTAAAAGTTGTGAACCAAGCTAATAAATTGTTAATTAACAAACTTTTAATAACAAACTGTTAATAAGGCCTCCCTCAGGGCGCCTGGGTGGCTCAGTGGGTTAAGTGTCTGCCTCTGGCTTAGGTCATGATCCGAGGGACGTGGGATGGAGTCCTGCAACAGGCCCCCTGCAAAGTGGGGTGCCTGCTTCTCCCTGTCCCTCTGCCTCTCCCCCCAGCTACTGCAGACACTCTTTCTTTCTTTATTCTCTCAAATAAATTAAAAAAAAGAATCTTAAAAAAAACCCAACATGGTCTGTCTACCTTTTACATTGATATGATACACATTTTACATTGACGTTTTGACTTTATAAAGATCTGGAAGGCCAGGTGTGCCTTCAGTACTCTCACACTCCTCAGAGTTCTGCGTTGGAATAGGGCAGAGCACGGTGAGCCAGCCTCTGGACATTTATCCCTGGTTATTGGCCCATTCCCCTCTCCTCTAGCCTGGCTGTTTCCCACCATGAGGGGTTTTTACACATACATTTGATACCCCAGCCCCTATGTCCAAGATTCACTCATGCTTTCTGCAAATAGTTTCCCGGTGGTCCCCCTCAGGATTAGGGGTGTGAGAACCGGCAGCCCAGACCACTCATGGGAGGAGAGACCTGAAGCAGAGGCCCACAGACTCTGGAAATGGGTTTGGGGCCCTCTGAGGAAAGAACAGCAAGGCCCTAGATAACTAGGGCATGTTCTAGAAGAGGAGACACAGGCTCTGAGTGTGCAAATTCCTTTGGCCCCTTGGATTTGTTGCTTCATGAGGAGGGGTACGGCTAGAGGTTGGCCAAAGTGGCATGGTCCGTAGCAGAGGCCCAGCATCCCCCATTGGCCTGGGGCTGGGAGGTACTGGAGGAGGGAGGCTGCTTTGCTGATGCAATTAAGAAAGATCTATCTGAGGGTAGGAGTAGGAATGACATTTGAATGGAGACTTGAACAGTAAAGATGAGTCATCCCTGCCAGGATGTGGGACAGGAGCACTCCCAACTGACAGAAGAGGGCATGACCAGGCACTATAAGCCCTGTAAGGAAGAAAACTGAGGTGGTTGGGGCCTAATTTGGAGGAAGAGAGGATAGGAGACAAAGCAGATGGTTAAGCAGGAGCAGGGACCCGGGAAGCTGAGGTAAGGAGTCCTCGATCCTGGATGCAAAGAGAAGACACTGATCCTTTACAGTGGCGTCAACATGAATATTTTATAACAAGAAAATACAACCCAGGGAGAGAGAGAATGGTTTAAAAATCAGAACTTGGAATTTCTGAAAAGCCCTGTAAAGTACCAAGGAGTTCATCTAACGAACACTTACATTGTAGACAAATGAGCAAGATTTACTGTGATAAGGACAGAGGATCCTTTACTGGGCCCCCACTGGGATGGCCATACATATGAAGTAAATACAGAATAAGTAAGTCTCCTTGCTTTTCGTTCTATTCACTAAGCAGCCCCCTAAAAGATGCACTGTGAAATATTGGCCACTTGATTACGTCCTTCCTAGCTGAATCACTGTGCTTCCCTTAATCAATTCAAACCACATTTTTTATTTTTCAAAAGTCATTTTCACCCCAGCTTTGCTGAAATAGAAGGAGAGATCTGAAAATAAATTTCCTATTCAAACACAATAAGAATAATTGGATTTGCAAAGGAAAATGAAGATAAATCACAAAGGAAAAGCAATTATAGCCTTAATATGTTTAGAAGGGTTTGTCAGGGCAAGGATGTGAGAAACTATGAGTTTCCTGGGAGAAGAGTAAATTCCAAAAGCTGTCTGTCATTTGGTGAGGTTCCCCAAAGGTTCTCTCCTTGACCAAACTTGAGTCAGTCCTCACTCTTGATATCTAACCCAGTTCCTATTAGTAACTTTCCATCCACTGACCTCCCCCAATCCCCGCAGCTCGCTCTCCATAAATCCTCTGCTCCTGTGGTATTGGGAGCTGAGTTCAAGCTCTCTCTCCTATTGCAACAGTCTTTTTTTAAAAAAAAAGGATTTCATTTATTTATTTTAGAGAGAGCGAGAACACCAATGGGGATGAGGGAGGGGGTGAGGGACAAGCAGATGCCCAGCTGAGCAGGGAGCTGGACAACCAGAGCTGATCCCAGGACCCTGAGATCATGACCTGAGCCAAAGGCAGATGCTTAACCGACTGAGCTCCCTGTTGCTACAGTCTTGAAAAATCTTCCTTGCCTGCTTAAGTCTATTGGGTGCAATTTTCCTTGGACACAGTTAGCTCTCAATGCCAGACTATCACTGGGTATCACATTACAAACTATCTGTATTTGGAAGGGTTACATCTTGGTTAACCTGAGACAGTCTCAGCACTTGCCTGACACAGAAGATCACCAGTGGTGCCCATTCCATTGTCAGAAGTGTCCTAGTTTGGCCAATTATATGGTTATCCACACATAGTGTGAAATTTACTTGGCTAAACTGTCATCAAAGTCCCCAGTGACAAGACGACCTGCAGGCCTTCACACATGGCATTGCAGCAATTCCAGTGCATAGGAGAATAGACTCATGAAACGAGAACACTCCTTTCTAGTCCTAACTCCTTAAGCATTTTTACATTAGATTTGTATCATTTTATGTCCAAATCAAAATGTTTCTCATAAATAAAAAATGACGATTTTTATTATTTTGTCTCTCCAACATGTCCATATGTTGCCTTTATTATACCTCTCCCTCAAGGACTACAGAGAGGTCTTATCACAGCACACTTACCAGGAGAGTGACATGAATTCCAGAGCAAGGGGGAGGGAGGGAGGAGGCCTAGAGACAGAGAGAGACCAGGAAGGCCAATGTGGTGCAGGCCTTAGGAAAAACAACTGAGAATGGGGAATCAATACCTCATTCTCTGGTGAATTGCATTGAAAGACTGAAATGAGTTTCAAAATAATGATCGAAGCTGGCAGCTGCTCTTGACAGGCTGGGACAAATGAAAATTGAGCGGGGCTTTCACATGCTGTGGGGAGTGGGCAGGACAGGCAGGAACTCCCTTAAAGCCTTTCACTTGGAAACACTGGGTTTTTTAATTGTCTCCTGTCCTGAAGCCAAAGGAGAAGATCCCTCATTAAGGTGAGTTTTGCCGAGTAGTTTTGAAAATGGCTTTTGTAGCTACTTCCACTTGTCTGAGAGTATCTGCGAGAAGCCCTTCCCCGAGTCCAGTGGGATGGGAGAGAAATGCAAACTCAGCAGGCTCTCTGGCAACCGCCTTCAGGCACAGGCAAGTTGTGGAGTGGAGGGGGAAGGATTGGATCAGATAATCTCCAAATTAGAAGACCTTCATACTGCTGGGAGAGTCCGCCTCCAGGGACTTACAGCCTGGCTTTGTTAATCCCATTTTACAGGTAGAAACAGTTGAATGAGGTTACCAAAGGGGAGCTGAGTTTCCTGTCTTCAGGGCTCAGTACAGGGGACCTGAAGGATGAGCTGTTGAAGGATGTAGCTGTTTCTACTGAAACCTGGGCACTCAAAACGTGGTCCAGACTCCAGCATCACATCGAAGGACAGCTGGTTAGAAATGTAGGATCTTGAGGCACCTGGGTGGCTTAGTCAGTTGAGCAGCTGCCTTCGGCTCAGGTCATGATCCCATGCTTCTCCCTTTCCCTCTGCCTGCTGCTCTGCCTACTAGTAGTCTCCATCTCTCTGTCAAATAAATAAATAAAATCTTAAAAAAAAAAAAAAAAGAAAGAAATGCAGGATCTCAGATCCCACCCAAGACTTGCTCTATCAGGATTTTTATTTAAGACCCTGAATGGGTCCAAAACCTTTGGCATACAAAAGTGGTCCTAAGAGGGAAGTTTATAGCAATAGATGCCTACCACAAGCAGCAAAAAAAAAAAAAAAAAAACCCTCAAATAAACAACCTAACCTTACACCTAGAGGAGCTAGAATAAGAACACATAAAACCCCAAATTAGCAGAAGGAAGGAAATAATAAAGACCAGAGAAGAAATAAATGATATGAAACTAAAAAACAACAAAGACAGTAGAACAGATTAATGAAACCTAGAGCTGGTTCTTTGAAAAGACCAACAAAACTGACTACAGGCCATTATCTCTAATGAACATAGATGCAAAAATCCTCAACAAAATAGTAGCAAACTGAATGCAACAATACATTAAAAAATCATTTACCACTAACAAGTAGAATTTATTCCTGAGGATGCAAGGGTGGTTCAATATTTGCAAATCAATCAACAGGATACATCTCATCGGTAACAGAAAGGATAAAAACCCTATGATCATTTCAATAGATGCAGAAGAAACATCTGACAAGGTACAACAACCATTCATGATAAAAACCCTCAACAAAGTAGGGTTAAGAGGGAACTTACTTCAACATAATAAAGGGCATCAATGAAAAACCCACAGTTAACATCATATTCAATGATGAAAAACAGAACTTTCCCCCTAAAGTCAGGAACAAGACAAGGATGTCTACTCTCACCACTTTTATTCAACTACTATAGTACTAGAAGTCCTAGCAATCAGACAACAAGAAGAAATTAAAAGCTTCCAAACTGGTGAGGAAGTAAAACTTTTACCATTTGCAGAAGCTATATTATACATAGAAAACCCAAAAGTTTGTATATATAAACTATATACATATATAAAATTATATATAGATAAAATCAATATAATATATATATATATAAAATCAATATACAGAAATCTGTTGCATTTCTATACAGGAATAACGAAGCAACAAAGAGAACTTAAGAAAACAATTCCATTTGCAATTGCACCAAAACAAGTACGATACCTAAGAATAAACCTAACCAAAGAGGTCAAAGACCTGTATTCCAAAAAAACTCTAAAACACTGATGGAAGAAATTGAAGACGACATAAAGAAATGGAAAGATATTCCATGCTCGTGGGTTGGAAGAACAAATGTTGTTAAAATGTCCATCTATCCAAAGCTATCTACAGATTTAAAGCAATCCTATCAAAATACCAACAGCATTTTTCACAGAACCAGACAAAACAATCCCAAAGTTTGTATGGAATCACGAAAGACCCTGATTAGCGAAAACAATCTTGAAAAAGAAAATCAAAGCTGGAGGTATCACAATTCCAGACTTCAAGTTACATTATAAAGCTGTAGAAATAAAAAAAAAAGTATGGTACTGACACAGACACATAGATCAATAGAACAGAATAGAAAGCCTAGAAATAAAGCCACAGTTAAATGGCCAATTAATCTTCAATAAAGAAGGAAAGAATATACATCGGTAAAAAGATAGTCTTTTCAACAAATGTTGTTGGGAAAACTGGACAGCTACATGCAGAAGAATGAAGCTGGACCACTTTCTTACACCATACACAGCAATAAACTCAAAATGAATCAAGGACCTAAATGTGAGACCTAAAATCATAAAAATCCTGGAAGATAGCACAAGCAGTAATTTTTCTGACACTGACCCAAGCAACATTTATTCTAGTATGTCTCCTGAGGCAAGGGAAATAAAAATAAAATAAACTATTGGGACTACATCAAAATAAGAAACTTCTGGGGCACCTGGGTGGCTCAGTAGGTTGAGCCACTGCCTTTGGCTCAGGTCATGATCTCAGGGTCCTGGTATCGAGTCCTGCATCCGGCTCTCTGCTCAGCAGGGAGCCTGCTTCCCTCTCTCTCTCTCTCTCTCTCTCTCTGCCTGCCTCTCTGCCTACTTGTGATCTTTTTCTGTCAAATAAATAAATAAAATCTTTTAAAAAAAAATAAGAAACTTCTGCCCAGGAAACAATCGACAACACTAAAAGGCAACCTATGAAATAGGAGAAGACATTTGCAAATGACATATCCAGTAAAGGGTTAGTGTCCAAAATATATAAAGAACTTATACAACTCAACATCCCAAATACAAATAATCCAATTAAAAAATGGACAGAAGACATGAACCGACATTTCTCTAAAGAAGACATCCTGGGGCACCTGGGTGGCTCAGTGGGTTAAAGCCTCTGCCTTCGGCTCAGGTCATGATCTCAGGGTCCTGGGATCAAGCCCTGCACTGGGCTCTCTGCTCGGCAGGAGCCTGCTTCCTCCTCTTTCTCTGCCTGCTTCTCTGCCTACTTGTGATCTCCATCTGTCAAATAAATAAATAAAATCTTAAAAAAAAAAAAAGGAAGACATCCAGATGGCCAACAGACACATGAAAAGATGCTCAACATCACTCATCATCAGGGAAATGCAAACCAAAACTACAATGAGATATCATCTCACACCTGTCAGAATGACTACAATCGAAAGCCCAAGAGAAGCACATGGGTGGCTCAGTCGGTTAAGCATCCCACTTTCAATTTCATCTCAGGTCATGATCTGAGGATTGTGGGTACAAGCACCACACCAGGCTCCATGCTGAGTGTGGAGCTTACTTAAGATTCTCTCTCCCTCTCCCTCCGCCCCCAACCCCCGCTTGCACACACGTACTCTCTCTCTTTCTAAAACACACACACAACAATAGGTATTGGACAGGAGGTAGAGAAAGGGGAAGCCTCTTGCACTGTTGGTGGGAATGCAAACTGCTGCAGCCACTCTGGAGAACAGTATAGAGGCTCCTCAAAACATTGAACAATAGAACTACCTTGTGATCCAGTAACTGCACACCTGGGTATTTACCCCAAAACACAAAAACACTAATTTAAAGGGATGCATTCACCCCTATGTTTATTTCAGCATTTTTTACAATAGCCAAATTATGGAAGCAGCTCAAGTATCCATCAATAGATGACTGGAGAAAGACGTATGTAAATATGGAATATTACTCAGCCATAAAAAGAATGAAATTTTGCCATTTGTAATACCATGGATGGATTTAGAGAGTATAATGCTAAACAAAATAAGTCAGTCAGAAAAGACAAATACCACAAGACTTCACTCGTACGTGGAATTCAAGAAAAAAACAAACAAAAAAAAGAGCAGAGGAAAAAGAAAAAGAGAGAGAGAGGGAGAGACAAACCAAGAAACAGACTTTTTAAAAAAGTTTTAATTTAAGTAACCTCTACACCCAACATCACGCTCAGACTTATGACCCCGAGATCAAGAGTCATGTGCTCTTCTGAGCCAGGCTCTGGAAGAAACAGACTTAATGACAGAGAACAAACTGGTGGTTACCAGAGGGGAGGAGGGGTTGGGCAATGGGTGAAATAGGTGATGCGGATTAGAGTATGTTTATCATGTTGACAAAAAAAAAAAAAAAAAAGAAAGATCACAGTTCTTTCACATATTCATTCATACTAGTCAAAGTCAAGAATTTCTAAGGACCAGTTTAGACATTTAATAATGAACAGCAGCTCCTGAATCAACAAAACAAAAACAAAAAAGCCAAAAATAAGACCCCAAATGATTCGTATGCACTTCAGAGTCTGAGAAACCCTGGCTGGAGCTCTGGATCACACTTTGAATAGCAAGATTCTGAAAAGCATTTAAAGCTATGAATTTGCTTTTGACAGGGAATTCTGATACAGTCAGGCCAGCTTACCAAGCTCTGGGACATCATTTCACATCCTCTACAGCATTACTAAATTTACTTTTAACAATATGAGTTTTAAAACTGATAAGAGGAATAGAAAAGGGACTTCCATCGATCTCAGGCTGAAGAACTGTTTCTCTCTCACCCCTCTTCTCTTTCATTCTCCCTGGATATCTGGTGCACGGATTTGCATCAGTGATGATCATGGACTCATCACACACTCTCAGCATCCTGTTGGTTTTAAAAGGAGGACACCAGCCTTGCTCAGGTTGGAGATTATGAATCACAATTTGTTTGGTGGTTTGCCGGGTTTGCTTGCCCATGTTTGTTCCTAACTCCTGATTCCGTATCAGCTAGAAGTCTCTTTTTAATAAGCAGAAAATCTTTTCCCCTCCATCTCAGGAAATATTGTATTTTAATTTAATCTTACTGATGATCTGACTGGGAAGTGACAATCATGCATAAACCCATGTTAATAATTTTTCTCTTCTTTGTTTCTGGGCCTGAAATCGCAGAAATCACATCGTGCGGAAAAAAAAGTTTCAATTAGGTCTATTATGTGGGTAGTCTTGGGATTCACTTGGGAAGAAACAGAAAGAATTAAATTGCAAGTTTTTGTTGAACCATTTGACATTACCACTCTCACAGGTTAAATAATAGTGAAATACTGGCAATTTCATTTAATCAACCTAATTAGAATGTTTCAATTTAGAATTTCTTGCCCTAAGGAATATAAAGTGAGTGGTACATGCTATTTGCGGAGGTTGGATTGTTTTATTTCCTTGGAGATTTTGTTGGGACAAATGCTCTGAAGACTAGATAATCATTTCTCTATTCTAAGGAGCCAGAGAGAAAGGGGGTGGTAGAAGGTCAGGTTTGGTTATGGATTCAAGGTGACAATATATATCCTCAAAGGGGGCTTATCAGCTTCCAGATCTGTGAAATATATAAATGGTGCCAGACACTGACACCACAAACTAGGGTGAGTTTCTTATCTACGTCCTTGTTACAGTCAGGTACAGTTAATACTTGAACTCTGACCAGAGCAAGAAGAGATTTTTCCTTAGCACCAGTTGATGTCACTCTTTAGTTGGAATGTGGGAGAGGAAGAGTCAAAGGGATGTATAAGAATCTAGTCTCTCTCGGTTAATTGTAACAATTATACCATAGTCGTGCTGTGTTCCATGGTACCCTAAGCATATTCTATGAGAGCCCGAATCACATCAGCGTGTAATTAAGTGTTTAAGTGTGCTGGCCCAGGATCACACCTTAAGTAGCAAGGTAGCAATCATGTATCATTTGTAATGGTGTGTGTAGTGCTTTTAAGAGAGCTTGGCATACAGTAGGCATTAACAACTGTTTTATCTCAAATTTTGAAATTTGCTGAATAAATGATGACTTTTAATAACCAATCACATGCAAAAATTGAAGACATTACATTAAAAATCTTTGTGGACTGGGGCACCTAGGTGGTTCACTTGGTTAAGAGTAATGACTCTTGATTTTGGTTCAGGTCATGATGTCAGGGTCAAAGGATCGAGCCTGCATCCAGCTCCTTGTTCAGTGGGGAGTCTGCTGGAGATTCTCTCTCTCCCTCCCTCCTGGCCCTCTCTAAATTAAATAAATAATCTTAAAAATCAATCAATCAATCAATCAATCATTGTGGATCATAAAAAACAATTTGGCAATAAATATCAAGGTCACATTTTATGAACCAGTAATTATAATAAGAGGTCATAGCCTATGAACCAGTAATTATAAGACGTTTATCTTAGGAAATAAATTGTTTGAAATGTTTGAAAATACCACTAGGATGGGGCGCCTGGGTGGCTCAATGGGTTAAAGCCTCTGCCTTCGGCTCAGGTCATCCTAGGGTTCTGGGATCGAGCCCCACATCGGGCTCTCTGCTCAGCAGGGAGCCTGCTTCCCCCCCACCTCTGCCTGCCTCTCTGCCTACTTGTGATCTCTATCTGCCAAATAAATAAATAAACTTTTTTTTTTAAAAGAAAAGAAAAGAAAACACCACTAGGTAAAAAAAATTACGTCAATAATATATATGAGTTGAAAATAACTGAAAACAACCTAAAAATCCTGGAATAAAACATTATTTTATAGAGAAACTAATGATGTTTTTTAGAACATTTAATATTTTATGACCTTGGAAAATGCTCAAAAAAGGTGAGGGAGAAAAACCATGACACCAGTATCCTGCCCCCCCTTTTTAACCTAGCATTACATCACAAAAATATCCAAGCTATTCAAAATTCTGCCAAAATAGTATTTATAATGGCTGTAGAATATGCCATTGGATGTCAATAGAGTAAATTATTAACTGTTTTATGAACACATACACACATTCACACACACACACACACACACACTAAAAAAATAACACAGAGATGGGTTCATATCATCACTGCTGCTCTGCATCTCTTCTCAGTTAATAATATAATCTGGAGAGCTCATCACATAAGCACACACAGATCTTCCTTAATTCTTTTTATCTTCAATGCCAGGATAGTATTCCACTGCAGAGATATATGCCGATTTTTCAAAATAGCTCTTCTTGATACCTTTAAGCTATTTACAGCTTTTTGCTATTAAAACACCACTGCAGGGCACCTGGTTTGCTCAGTGGGTTAAAGCCTCTGCCTTCAGCTCAGGTCATGATCCCAGGGTTCTGGGATCCAGCCTCACATCGGGCTCTCTGATCAGCAGGGAGCCTGCTTCCCCCACTCTATCTGCCTGTCTCTCTACCTACTTGTGATTTCTGTCAAATAAATAAATAAATAAATAAAATCTTTTAATAAAACAGAAAACAAACAAACGAAAAAACAAAACACAGCTGCAACAGATACCCATGTTCATTTTTGTGCATTTATACCAGTATTTTTGTAGGACAAATTCTGAAATTGCTAGATCAAAGAATGTCCATTTAAAAAATGTGAATAGACATTGCCAAATTACCTTCCAAATTATTGCACCAATTAACATTCCCTTCAACAGTGCATGGAAGTAACAGCTTCATTTTAAAATGGAAACAGTAAATAGGATACAGTTGACCCTTGAACAACACAGGTTTGAATGGGTTAGTGTGGGTCCACTTACATGCAGATATTTTACAGTACAGTACTGCAAATGTATTTTCTCTTCCTTGTGATTTTTTAAAAAAATTTTTTATTTAGATTCAATTAGCTAGCACGTAGTACATCATTAGCTTTTGATGCAGTGTTCAATGATTCATTAGTTGCATGAAACACCCAGTGCTCATCCTTGTGATTTTCTTAATAACATTTTCTTTTCTCTGCTTATATTCTTGTAAGAATACTGTATAGTACAGCATACACAGGGTGTGTTAATCAGCTGTTGATGGTATTGGTAAGGTTTCCCATGAAAGGTAGGCATTCGCAGTTAACTTCTGGGGCGTCAACAGTTGTATAAGGATTTTTCACTGTGTGGTGGGTTGGTGCCCGGACCCCCAGAATTGTCCAAAAGTCATCTGTATTCCTGGGTTTGAGCTTGTGAACCCCAACACTACTATGGCACAATTGTTAGTGAGGTCCCCTTCCCTCCTTCCCTACACCCCTTCTCACTTGTTCTTCCTTCCCACCTTCCTTTTTTCATTTTCTTCTCTTTCCTCCCCCCCCCTTTCCCTTCCTCCTTCCATGCCATCTTTATTCTTTTATCTAATGGGGAGAGAGACAGAGGGAAACATTAGAGTGAAGGCCGGTGAAGAATTTACGTGGCAGTTAGAGAATCGGAAGAGAGCAGGAAATGGGCTTCAGACGGAAGTAGAGGGCTTATCTCGGCAGCCTGTGGACTAAGACTGGACCAACGCAGACAGGAGCCTGGCTTCCGTGTAGGAATGACATACAGATTTGTGAAGCGTTTTATATTTTTACAGTAACTATGAGAGGCGGTGGTAAACTGTGGTAACTAAGCCAAGCCCACTGTGGCAATCACCTCACCATACCTCCACACATCAAAACATTAAACTTACATAATGTTAGGTCAAATATCTCTCTCAATAAAGATGAGAAAAACTTGGAAACAGAATGTTGTGGGGAATGCGTGGAAATCTGTGGTGTGGGACAAGTCAGACATGCTGGCGAGGACAGTTGGGATGTGCGTTTTTAAATTCACCTGAGGGGCTTGTGTAATGATGCAGGTTCTGCTTCAACGAGGCTGGTAGGGGCCTGGGAATATGCATTTCTAATGAGCTTCCAGGCAGTTTTACTGCTGCTGCTGCTGCTGCTTCTGGTCTGGGACCACACCGTAAGAACCAGAACTCAGCTGACAAAGCCTGCTTCTAGAACAACAGGCAGGAGCACTGGTAATCAGCAGGAAGGGCTGTAAGCATTACTATTTAGAGCCAAGAAGACCTCCTACAAAAGTTACATACAAGGTGATAACAGTCGCGGGCTGGCTTGCTCTGCCACTACTGCTTTTCCCACCCAAGTCAGGCCGGCCCAGGACTAGCACCAGGACCAAACAAATACTATGTTCATACCTATACTGATTGGCTTCCACTCTTGCAGGAACCCTGACCTCAAGATCAGATTGTGTTTCATTTGCTTCATCCTCAAAGTGATGACGTTTGCCCCACAGAGTCTTCCAACATTTCCTTTGTTCACGTAGTGCCCCGTGCTACGGACACTGTTCCAGGTTTCAGTGGCAGGTGCCCACTTTAAGTTCAGTCCCAAGGGTGCCCACAAGCTGCAGGACTGAGGCCCCACCTCATTGCTTTCCCTGCGAGCCGAGAAGAAAAGGAGAACTATTGCCCAAAGGCCCAACATTAAAGTAGTTTCAGTCTGGGCTTTACAGCATCTCCACATCCTTTGGAATAAAACCATTAAAAGCTCCTCTATAACTCCTGCATGTTCCACAGAACTGACTTCTGAAGGGTTACATTCCTGCAAAGCTAGGATTATTGATGTATGTTTGGGAACTGGGATATTTTTATATCTAATTCTTCCTGTGGGATGATTTCTTTGCCATCAGTCCTTGTAAATCAGGGGAAGTACAAATGCTAGCTTTAAAAAATTCACAGGCTGAGGTTGACAGAAATATTTTTCACCTCTCTGATCCAAGTCAGGCAGTGTTTGATGCTGGCACACCGAGATTTTCCCTCTTAGTTCTGTCTAAGGATAGTGAGAGAGGAAGTTACCAGTAAACACGCATGTGCACACACCCCCCAACACCCAACACACTCAAGAGCTCAGGCGTGGAGCCTTCATGAAACTAGTAAATGAATGGTCTCCTTTTCAAAACATAATCAGAAGGACAAGAATCAGGGCAGGTCTTAAGAACTTTGTCACCCAATGAGGCTGTTGTTCACAGTTAATAGGTTCGATATGAGTAAAAGGGTGTGTTTCTCTCAATCCTTGGGGGACATGCCGGGTTAGCTTTATGAGTGATAGATACAAATTAAGGAAACATGAGAACAGTTTCTGATACGCTTGTATTCACTTTAAATTTTGCTCTAATAAGGGATCATTAAAAATATGATTAGCAATTGGGTTGTTTTATGCTTGAATCATGCTTTCATTTGCATTAAAAAGTTCTGTTTGAGTAGAAAGATCAGAGAGGCATAGTGTTTCTTCTCTTTTTCAAGAAAACAAGCTGTTGAAACTGTATATTTATAATAACCACAAAACTACTGTCTACCTGATGTATGAAAGAAAACCAACAGCTTTCTGAGAGTTATCTTCACAAACACACATATGGTCAACCATAAAAATCTTTCTCTTTCGTGTTAATGACTTAAGAGAATTATGAGCATGGGAGTTGAGACTGTCTGTCCCAGGACCACTTAATGTCAAGGCTCTTTCCCACCCAAGATGTTGAAGGAACTGCTTAGGTTTCCTGGAGAAGAAAGTAGCACAGGAACACTTCTGTTTCAAGAATGTGATGCGCGGTGGGCTGGCGAGTGGTATCAGGTCATTCATTGCTTCAGCTCCAAACGCACTCTTCCGGACTCAGGCTTCTGACACTGGGCCCAAGACTACGGACAGTTTTGCCTTGCCCACACACATCATCAGGCTCCAGTAATAGGGGTTGCTGGAGAGACTTGGGAAAGCTGGAGTAGAAGAGAGAGACCGGGGCTTCGGTACCTGGGGATGGCCTGGCAATGGCACATCTTCCAGCCAGCAATGGCAGACTCCAGTGCACGTTCTCTCTCCACCTTGCACACCCGGGCTGCTCGCTCCCCTTCAGAGACACCAGCACTGGCAGCTCTCACCCTCTCTTCCAAAATCTGGGTACCATTCCAGGGGACCCCTCCTCAAGCTCAGAAACACCAGCAGAGCCCAGGCTTGGCGTCTCCTCCGGGGTCGGCCTCCCAGGCTATGGGCCCCTCCTCTGAGCCTCGGAGTTGTCATGGTCCTGGCCTCTTCCTTTTCTTCTATTCTCCTGGTCCATGGTGGGAGCTGCTCCCTGTAGTTGCCACTCCATGAGAGGCCAGGGTCTTCTTTTTGTCTTTAAGTTCCCCCAAATACTTGGACAACAACTCTATATAAAATTCTCTCCACTAATATAATTGCTGTGGTTTCTTTTTCTTATTAGGGCCTTGGCTAATAGACGAGCTGAGAAAGGCTGGCCAGGATTCCTTTCCAAGACACAACATTCTTGGAAGCAGAGCAGAGTTCCACGTAAGATTTGTTATGCAGTTTGATATTAAATCATGTAGGGGCCAAACTACTTGATCCTTATTTGGGACATCAGAGATAAGCAAAAGAGAAACCTAGTATCATTGAATGGTTGTTCTATGAGCTTCCACCTCCATCTGCCCTCTGTGCTCTAAAAGAATGAAGAGGATATGAGGCGGTGTGAGATGGGGGTTATAGTATTCTGCAACTTAACTTCCCTAATGCAACACATGCACATACACATACATAGCACACAGAAGTTTTTTCTATGGGGAAATTGGAAGAAAGCAACATGAGATTTCTGGAGATGAATCTGGAGATTCACAACCAGAATTCCAGGTATGGTTAGATGAAGAGAATTATATGTCATTACAAGAATAAATGCCAGCATGGTTGGGTTGGTAGCTGACACTTATTTCTCTGTATAGGAGACTCAAAAGTAAATGTAGCTTGATTTGAAGACCTTTTTTTTTTTTTTCTTAAGATTTTATTTATGTATTTGACAGACAGAGATCACAAGTAGGCAGAGAGGAAGGCAGAGAGAGAGGGGAAGCAGACTCCCCGCCGAGCAGAGCCCGACTTGGGGCTCGATCCCAGAACCCTGGGATCATGACCCAAGCCGAAGGCCAAGGCTTTAACCCACTGAGCCACTCAGGCGCCCCGATTTGAAGACCTTTTAAATGAGTGGGGAAAACTGCCATTTCATTTGTTTTTATCAAAAGTACATCACTGAAATGCTACTTGATTTGGGGGCAGAACTATAACCAGAACTTTGCAGGGGGAAGAACTATAACCAGAACTTTGCACTACTGTCACTGCAGGAGAAAAGCAACCAAGTCTTGTGTAAGTCCTGGTCGTACACATTAGGAATGTGACCCTTCTGTGTGTGTTGGTTTAAAGCAGTAAGATTGCATATGGCAACAATGACAGGAAATATTTCAGATTTGTTGCTTTGTCTATAATACAGTGAGGACAGTAAATATTCCCTGTCTTGTCTACAGATGATAAAACTAATCTCTAAGACATAATGCAGCTAGTTCAAGGTCATATAATTGTTCAGAGGCAAGAAGTCCAAGTTTGTACCTGAGTCTCCCTGACTCCAAGAACTGAGCTTCTTGTGTTTCAGGGCAATCATATATCCTCAACCAACTCTTCCTCCCCATTTTGGTTTTAGGTACCTTCTTTTGGGTGATTATCATTCTGTGGACAAAGCTCATAAGATCTTGGGTGACTAGTCTGATTACTTTCTGAGCTTACCTTGCCTACTTGGTGTTTACAACAGTTTCTAATATTTTCCCAAGATAAATTAAGAGAACCAGTTCTTAAAAAAAAAAAAAAAAAGTTTAAAATATCTCTAGCCTTTGTCTTATATTGAATTAGCCAGTAGCTCTTGAAAGCAATAGCCACTTGTTCACAACTTTTGCTAAATCTTCACTTTCTCCAGGATTTTTATCAATAGACCTTACTGATTTGCATACACCAAATGTTTGCAAGGACTATACTCTTCAATGATATCCTTTTCAGTGTTGGCCTAGAGGGTCCCTTCCAAGTGGCAAATCTGCTGCCTTAGCCCATTGATTAATACTTCTGCTCTTGCATAATCACCCATTTTCCCAAACATTATTCACTCATCAGTATTCAGTCAACACCATGGAGTACAACAGTGTGCTTCTGTATGCTTTATTGCATTTAATTCAAGGTTCATAATAAACAAATAAGAGTAGGCAACAATATCTTTCCTGTTCTCTGGAGCAAAAGGAGGTGCAGAAAGTTTTGGCAATTTTCTCAAAACTACAGAATTGGTAAGTCACAAAGGTGATTTGAAAGTTCCAGGCTTCTAAATCCACAGGGCTAATATGGTTCTGGATATATGTGAACCAAGGATGAGGGATGCATGAAACCCCACTGATCCACAGTGGAGCCCATGGGAGGGAAGAACTCACAGGGCCAGTGGATGTCTCTTTCTACCTAACCATGGCCAAGGAGGTCTGAGGTGCTCGTGCTGGGGAGCTAGAGGCAAAGGCCGGGCTGCGGGTTTACAAGCACCCTATCAAGAGTATGGATAACAGCAGCTTGAAACCTCATTTTCAAGCAGAGTTTGGAATGAGGCAAACGGCTTGAGATGCCCCAGTATGCTGTTACACGACTCCTGTCTGTCCCCGTATTTGTCATTTTCCTGCACAGACACAGGCTGTATTTTTTTTCTACCAATTTTCAGGAGCGGCCAACAAGCATATCCTGCTGAGCTGACACTCAAAATGTACGAAGGCCAGAGCCTCTGCCATTGCTGCTCACCTCTAAATTTGAGAGCATATTTGTCATATAAAAAGGAAAATTCAAAAAAAAATTAAAAGCAAAAAATAAATAAATAAATAAAACCAACAACAAGCAAACAACCTGAGGGGTGCCTGGGTGGCTCAGTGGGTTAAAGCCTCTGCCTTTGGCTCAGGTCATGAGCTCTCTGCTCAGCAGGGAGCCTGCTTCCCCCTCTGCCTCACTGCCTACCTCTCTGCCTACTTGTGATCTCTGTGAGGTAAATAAATAACACCTTAAAAAAAAAAAAAACCCAACAACAACCTGAGATTTAGGAAATTAAAAAAACAAAAACAAAAAACGAAATCTCTGGAAGGTAATAGCATAATCATTCATTGGTGATGATGACTATAAAATCTCTCCTCATCTAGTCCTGAGAATTCACCTTGAAGGCCCCACTGTCTCCCCTCAACATCTCACATCAACCCTCACAAAAACTCCAACACTCACTGAATCTGCATATCTGAAAAGTGTCCTGGAGGCCCATTGGGGGCCTTAAGGATAAGCCCTCCAACAATCCAGCCAGGAGATTCTCAGAGATCTGTGAGCCACTTTTTAGAGATTTGAGGATGCAGGAAGGAGAAACCCATTTTTGTAATACCCCTGTATTTCCTTCACTCATCCACTCATTCACCCATTGGTATTTACTGAGCACCTAATCTTAGTGCTGAAAAATCAGCAATGAACCAGACGAAGAATCTTGTCATCTCAGTATCTTTTCCTGTGCACAGAATCCAATAAGGAGATCATACAATCATATCCGTCTTTCAGATTTCAATATTTCATCCTCACGCTTCTGACCATGAAGGGTTTTCTCTGTAGCGTTTTTCAGGCTGTCTGGCAAAAGGCTCATCCCCTATGTTAACTTACTACCTGGTTTTCCACTTATGCAGATAATAGTGTCACAAAAAACAAAATTAGAAGCCATTTGTCTTGTACCCAAATGTTGCAGTCTATGAGGAATCTTGGTGTGATGTTGAGGGGAATGAAACATCATCATGTAGGAGTTGTGTTTAATCACAACACCGTCTTGCACTATTGCAGGCAGGGGGAGAGGAGGTCATTTTGTGGTGACTCACAGTGAGTGTCATGGCGCCCACACCTCTGATGGTGGCAGATCCACTTAAGCCTTGATCTCAACAAGGAAATGACTCTTTTTATGCCAATGCCAATGGCTCCTTTTTTTATTTTTAAATAAACTAAGTGACAACTTCAACTTCAGGGCCCACCTTGTGTTACTTTGTTTTTTTCCAAAGACTCAAGTGAGAAGGAGTGTCTTCCAGTGAGTTTTAATATGGTTTTCCCAATACCATGGCAGGTAGACTATTCATGCAGAGAACAGGCATCCTGATATCAGAAAGAGCTACAGGCTGAGCAAACAGGGGAATTAAGTAGCACCCAGCATTTTACAGAATGCATTGGGGGTGCATGAGTTATTAAAAAACAGCCAACAAAGACAGAGCTTAAAATGAATCTTGAGAATCTTCAGGTATAAGTATAAGTAACTTTTTAAAGTTATAAAAGGGCCCTAATCTACAAAGAGTAGATCATCCTAGTCCAGAATAGAGTGGAACTGGCAGAAGACTACCAGTAAAGCGTGTACCATATAAGGAGAAGAAAATTCTAGGGCAGACTAGAAGAGTCACTGTAAAAGGGTAAGCCTCGGTTCTTAGAAAAGAAGATGGAAGTTTATTGTGTTTATTCTCTTTCAACCTCTCTCACTGAGTCATCAGAATTTGTTCCGATAGTTTGTGTTCATAAAGTGTTCACATGCCAGAGGATAAAGTTGCTCACACTGAACAAATCCTTGAGATGTTTTTAAAGAGCTCTGAGTTAAGAAACACCTGTGTGTTCTATTACATTAAGATTTTCCTGGCTATTATGGATAAGATTCTACCGCCAACATATGGGCAAACCTACTGAGCAGAACTCCTGATCAGAGGCTGATGAGGCTCCACATTAAGTTCTAGTGGATGTTATTCGTGTCCAGCTTTTCTTAGAACATCTATAATAGTAATTGTACTTTAACACTCTTTGATTAGGGGTTGACCATCAAAATAGAAAGTCAAAACACTATTAGTTAATTAATGCACGGTCATAGGAAAACATACTCATCAAATCAGCCAAGGGCATCCCTGTCATTTATTCCAAAGAGAATTTAAATTAAAATCTGCCTTCAGTTTTGCTCTCATCCTTTCTTCAAGGGTCACATATTTTTAATTTAAATGAAAAGCAAACATTTAATTCTAATTAAAATCAACAGATTGTAAATTCTCTAGGTAATCCCACTTTTACCTTTAAATAGAGTTAGACCACTAGAAAACTACATGACTTAAGTAATCATCAAAGAGCTTTTTATTTTATCAAAGAAGCCACCGTTATAAAACTCACGTGTGCATTTCCTGCAGAAAGATTGTTGAGGATAGGAGTTTACTCAATATGCCATATATAAAACCCCATGTGAGGAGCCCCGTCTTCCATAAGGAGCCATGTTCAAATTCCTGATAATGAGAACTAAAAATTATATCCTATTTCCCTCTTTTGACTTGACTTTCTGGCAGCTCAGGGCCACACTATACACTCAGCCACAGCAACCAGGACACACTTGACTTCCTCACTCTGTCTCTGATCTTCATTTTATATATGTATATATTATTCTGTAAGTTGTACTGCATATTATACACGATTGGAGAACAGATTAAATAAATGTCTCGCAGGTATTAGAGGTAAGCTGTGATCAGCAAAGCATGCTGTTCATATGTGTCAACTGGTAATTCTATTTTCAAATCCTTTTGACAAAGTGTTAGAGAATACATTTTTCAGTAAAGTAGATTTTCGGTCTCTCAAAGGCAAAGACTGACTTTCATTTCTCTCTTCATTATTCTCTGCAAATACCAGGGGCTCAGTCAATGCCACTGAAGGCAACAAGGGCTAACTTGCTTATTGAGCATTTGGTTCATATTTCTTGGAACTTGATGTAACCTGGGAGGCTATTTTTTGATCCTGGCATGGAGGTGCAGTATAAGAAGTAGACGGAGAAGGCTCTGGTTTCTCCAGTGAGCATTTACGGGCTCTTACCGAGGCAGGGGGCGGGGGGCAGCGGGGGGCGGCAGGGGGACTTGTCGGGAGTCAAGGCACATGATGACAAGGTGTCCTAAGGCTCCCTTATCCAGTGCCGGGGTCGTTGTCAAGAACCTGGCCCCATTGAAGTAGCAAGAGACAACCCTGGGCCCCACCAAGGAGCACACCTACTCCCACACCCACCCAGCTCATTTCCATGGCACAGGTGCACAGAAAACACCTCTTTCGTATGGGGTTGAAAACACTATGACTCTGGTATTCTTCCACTTTTTCTAAGATTTGCCCATTATTCTGCATCCACGTCTACCCAAAGTGCTTCTGGCTATTTCCTTGACACACTCAGGTTACACAAGAGTGACGCAGTCGCCTGTGCCCCTCAGAGCCAGAGGGGTTTAAGGAAGGACAGCTGTGACTCCCTGAACTCCACCATCTTCTCGAGAGTCAAAATTAACATTTGTTTGGATTACTTCTTTGCCAAAATCTTCATACTGTACTGTCAGGAGGAACCTGACTTCTTCCTAAGGTCCTGTGATTTGGGAACCCAGCTGTGACAGCTTGTTCCATGGCTGGGAATTGAAAAGTAGGGTTGCCTGCTTTCTTTTTCTAATTTGGCAAGTTGGAAACTATTAGCGTCAAAACTCAACAAATACAGCAATAAACACGCGACTTCCTGCTTAACCTGCGGTACCTGGTGGTGGTTAGTGTTTCCAGCATCAAACAGATGGTAGATATTTCAAAATAATATAGGAACAGCTGTGTTAATTTATTATAGATTTATCCTAAGTGTGCTTAATTGTTTCAAAATAATGTTCATTGCCCAAGCTGGGCAAAGAACAAATTTACTACAATGGAACCCAAAGACATGTAACACATTTGATTTATGGCTCTAGAAGGAAAAAAAATACATGAGCAAGGAAGAGTCAACAAGGGATACTAAGCATACTGAAGTTTGATGTTTCTTACCTAAGTAGTCCTTGAACTTGTGCCCCACCTGGTCTCCACTCCTCAGACTTAGACCTCTATTTTGCAGTTGACAATAGCTAAAGGGCCCTCTTTAGGATGGTTTGCTTGGAAAGCAGGATTTCAATTTTATGTAGGGAAAAAAAATAACAGAATAATCACCTCATAACCAATTGGACACCAACTCATAAAGTGAGGGGCCTCTGAATGGCCATTGAAAGTATCCAGAAAAAGATGTGAAAAGAGAGGAGAGCATTTACTGGATGCCCACTTAGTTCTCAATAGAATGATATTTAGTACCTTAGTACCTAAGCTAATTATTTCTCCATTTTGCAGGTGAAGAAACCAAGGCTTAGAGAGGCAGAGGAACTTGTCTAAGACTACAGAGTAAGAAGAGGAGCCAAGTTGCAAATTCAGATTGTTCAAATCCTAAAATCCACCTCCATGCATTACAGCAATTTACCTATGATGCCTCCTGTTGTTACTGAAATGGAACAAATGGACTTTGGGTGCACATGTGTTAAGCATCAACTTACACACACACACACACACACACACACACACACACACACACACAGCATTTAGAAAAAAATACCTGGAGAAGACTTTTTCAGGGAAAGTGAGATCTGGAAGGCACAGATGTGAGCAAAAGCCCAAGAAGTAGAGGAATGGCTAAGGCAAGAGAACACTTTACTTTGCTCCTGAGAAAGGGATGAAAACAAAAAATGTTGGAGAACTGGAGTAGAGCTGGGGAATGAGACTTCTGGGAGGATAGTGGACTTTGGACTGTACCACGAGATCCCCTTTTACTACTGAAATCTCATTCTCCAGCTTTGAGGAGTGGCCCTGGCGGGGAGCCCTCAGCCTGCTGCCCAGCTGGGGAACCGCACTGGTCCTGGGGCCAGTGATTGGTGGACGAGGGGTCTCAAGTTCAGCCCCTGCCAGTCAACTTGGGACAACTTTGCAGGGTCACCCCAGCCTCTGCCAGTCCCATCTGGTCAGGAAGTCCTTGCTGAGACAGTACCATAGCTCAATTTCTCCCTCTGCCCATTCTGCCTTCCTTCTCTCCCCCAACACGTATGGACCCAGAGAGCCAGCCCCAGTGCTGGAAACTTGCTGCAGGAAAATGATCTCAGAGCCTGCTTCCCGGTGAGTGTATCTGCAACAGGTATACTAAAGAACACTTCTTTAAGAACAGGGATGCCTAAGTGACTAGTTTGAAGTTGCTTAAGTCTTTGTGATAGGACACCTTCATCACTGGCATCCAGATAGCCAGAAAGGTCTAGTGCCCTCACAGACAATTTGGTTAAGTAGGAGTATTGGGGAAAATGGATAAAGAGGCTAGATCTTTCAGTCTAGACCAACATGGTGCAGAATGGGGACAACGGAGATGGAAGAGATATTCCTAACTTGTAAGAATTACAGAACTCCCAGGAAGGGCTGTGAACCATCACGGGATGTGGACTTAGGGTTTGAGCCAAAGTTGCCCAGAGACCTGAGAGGCAGGAACAAACTGGCTGACATGTGGGTTAGTGGTGATGAGGCTGAGCTTTACCTTCATAGACAGGGGCTAATTCCTGAACTGGGGAAGTAGGCGTATCAGGTCCACGTGAGGGAGAGGGCATCCTTTGAGCAGAGCGGACCTGTCCAAGCCTTCAGAAGAGATGGGTCCCTTCTTCACTCAGGGGCACGTGACATTTGCCCCAGTCTTGTGAATCATATGTCAAGCTTCCAGTCTCCCCAGCCAGAGTATAAGGTGTCTTCCTTGCTTTGTGCCTCATGGCACTTAGCACCTCACATAACAGACTCTTAAGAAAAACACAATTAATTGATTGTGGACCTTGAGACAGCTGAGTAAGAAGTCTGACCAGCTCTGTAAAGGCTCTCTCAAACCTTGTATGTAAATTTGAAACCACTGCTCTCTGGACAAGAAGCCCTCATTTGCTGGTCACCAAGCCTTCCTTACAAACAAATTTTTGTTTGTTGTTTTGAAATTGAAATGCAGGCTTCAATCAGCAGTTCCTCCAGAAGTGTTGCTGCCTGACACTGACCTTTTATTAAAGAGAGGGATGGCTCGAAGCATAACTAACACCTCTTCAATGAGATTTAGAAAGCAGAGAAGAGAACATCACTTCATCTATTTCTCCTCTGAAAGGTTATTTCAATCAGTGAGAAAGAATGAGCTTTATTCATAAAGCACTTGGAAATCCTGAAAGATTTTGTATTAAATAGATTTGACAAAGGAGAAGCCTGGGCTGACAGGATGAGATGCCGTCAAAATACAGATCTCAAATACCTACCAACTCAGAAAGGCATGTAATGATGCCTAGGATTTGATAGCGGCAGACCAAGCCTCAAAGCCAGCTTTGGCCTTGGTCTTGCGTGGCCTTTCGGTAGCCACAGATTCTCAAAGTGGGGTAAGTTGCAAGTATTTATGACTACAAAATGAGAGCAAGTAGGTTCCAGAAATGACACCAGGCACGTGAAAATTTCATGGTAATTAAAAGGCAGCTTTAGAGTTCCTGATAGGACTCGGGCTTTTGTGTCACTTGGCTCCCACTGTCACCATCTGACTCTGGTTGTTTGTGGTTAGTGGCATTAGTTTTGGGATTAGCCATACTCTTATTCCAAATGTAGTCTTGCCACTTACTAGCTATGTGACAGCAGGGAAGTTTCTTAACCTCCTGAAATACAACTCTCTATAGAATGGAGTGTCTGGCCATTTCACAGGTATGTGGTGTGAGCTGTATGTGGGAGAGGGTGTCTGTCCTAGCACACTTCCTTTATCACACCTCCCCTGGGCATTGAAAGCAAGCTTCCCTTCACAAAAACATGGCTATGGCTTTGGTCCAATTCAGAACCTGAGCTGACACTATTACAAAACTCCTGCAACTCCATCTTGGAAGCATTTTTAGCAAGTGCTTAATGCTCCACCATCATTTTTCCAAGTAATTGCTGCTGTATGATGAACCATGTATCAGGTTAACAAGAAGGACAATAAAGGTCATGGGCTTCTCATCTTCAGTTTGACCTTCCTTGGTCAAGGTCTTCCTGTGATTGAAAGTGAAGGAAAAATTTCAAGAACTTCTGAGCCAGCTAACTGAGACTGAACCAATTACTATGTTTGACCTCAGTGTTACTATAGAACCTCCTCATGCCTTCTGCAGGCTCTAAATAGTTGCCTTTGGCCTTCATCACAACACTCGACCAGGGCTGTGCTCTGACCTTGCCCAGACCTTTCCAAACAGCTGACATGAGAGCTCAGCGAAGGAATCTGCAGGAAACTCTCCAGGCGCTGCAGCACTCAAAGAAGGCTCTGCAACCACAACAGCTCACACAAGAGCTAGTGCCCTCTGGCCAAGGACAGGCCTCTGTGACGCACATGCGCAAATACACAAACCAGTGTTGAGCATCGAAGCGGCACGAGCCGTGTCAGGCATGCCACACGGTAAGTCGTGAGTGCATCCCACTAAACACACCAGGACACTGGGCAGCTCCGTCAAAACCACATTGCTTCCCTTCTCCTTCAACAGAGACTATGTACTCACTGCCCATGTATTGGAGAGCAATGCCCATCTGGGCCTGATGCCGCACGTGACCACATTGACTCCAGCCGTTCGGCGACTACGCCCACCGACACCAAGGTCAACAGTCCTGGAAAGTGTTCCTCATAATTCCCATAAAGATCACTGGCTAAATGGCTAACCAACCCCCGAACACACACGCACTCATACATCGCTTTGTGTTAATCCATATGAGCGACACCCGTTTGACTCTCAATAAACAATGTTTCTGGGGAAACTGGTCGGAAAGCTCATTTGAACCCTGAGTTCGAAAGTGGCTTCTTCCCTTCCACTCCCAAACTAGAATTTAACACATTCTCTGTACTAGGCTCTCAAGTGTTGACCGAGATGAAAATACGACTTCCTAGATTCCACAAAATATATCAAAAGCAAAGTTAAATAGACCCCACAGTGAAAGACTACATTTTAAGGGAGATAGAGAGAAAGGCAGAGGGAGGGAGGGAGAGAGGGAAAGAGGAGGTAAGGGAAAAGAAAGGAAGATAATAGAAAACCGAAAATCTCAAAGTTTGATAACATACTCTGTGGGGAAACCAGAGAATAGGCACTTCCCTACATTGCTGACTGGAATGCAAAAAGGCATTTGGAAAAATCTATGAGAATTATATATGCATTATGTATATACATAATATACACAAATATATATCCATCTTTCATAACGTTGATTAACATTGTCAATATTTCCTCTTAGCTACTTGAAACAATCCCACCTCTAAAATCTATCTCAAAGATAAATGAAGTAAAACAAAAAAGATGAATGCACTTGGTGCCATTTCTAATAACTAATGCTAGAAAAACCCGGACCTCCATCTAAGGGACAGGGTGAATGAACAACGGTCCGTCCACACAAAGGAGACCATGGAAGCTGTGAAAAGAAATGGAGTCTATAGCTACATCCTGCTATGAAGTAATCTCCAGGATATATTGCTAAGTGAAGCACACAGAAGTGTGTATAATGTGTTACCAATTTCTTAAGAAGTGAGAGATAGGATGCCTTTATTTGAATATATTTTTCAAATGAAAGGATGATGAATAAACTGTTTTTTAAGATTCCTTTTTGGGGAAGAGAGAGGGTAAGGGATCAAGGATAGAAGCTATCTTCCTTAATTATGCCTTTTTATGGATTTGGGTTTGGACCCATGGAACCACTTTACATAATTAATAAACAAAAGTAACAAAACAAAAGCTGTTTCTAAATATTTGAAACAAACATACCTTTATACACCCATAAAGGTGTATACCTTTATACACCCACACAGAGACTAATGATTTAGCTAAATATAGATGGGTTGCATGCGTGCAAGGAAATTACTGAGGTGAAGGAAAGAACCATGCAGAAGAGTTAAAAAGAGAAAAGTACTTGGAACTCACACAGGGCCAGGAATAGTGCCTCTTCACACCTGCCAAATTGTCCCTTGTTATTAAACCTGACAATTCACTGGCCATTACATAGAGTATACAGAAGGGTCGCACCTCAATAATGGGCAGTAATCAGCCATGGTTAAAAGCTGCCACGGTCTTACAAGACAAAGCTCAGAAGTAAGACCCAAGTGTATCAAACTGTTTCCCAGTAACTTGACTGAATCCTAAAACAAAGTTCAAGACTGCTTGCTGGAATACAAAAATAACCAGCGCCAACAAAGGAAAATTCACAATGCCAGACATTTAGTCAAACATGACCTGGAATACCAGGAAATAGAGAGATATTACCTACAATTAGGAGAAAAAAAATCAGTCAATCGAAACCAACTGAAAAATGACACAGACATTAGAATTAGCAGATGAGGACATTAAAATGATTTAACTGTATTCTACTTGTTCAAGTAGCTAGAGGAAAAATTGACAATGTTAATCAATGACATGAAAGATAGATATATATATTTAAAAGATTCAAACCAAACTTCTAGAGAAGAAAACTTCAACATCTCAGGTGAAAAATACACTGATTGGGATTAACAGATCAGACACTGCAGAGGAAAAGACTAAGTAAATTAAAGACAGGCATAGAAACTAAAATGAAACAGAGAGAGGGGGGTAAAAAGGCCTCAAAAAACCCCCAGAGCTTCAGTGAGCTGTGGACAACTTCAAGAAGGCTGATATATGTATCACTGTATTTCAAAGAGGAGACATGTGTCCACATAGGCAAATATTTTGTCTTCCTGTGTCCAGTGCATGAATGGCCAATGTAGAGATGATTCAGAGTTATGGTTACAAAGAGCTGCCATCCTTCTCATCAAGAAAATTTCTTAGGGCCCAGATGTTTTTCAGGGCATTGATCTTCCAACGGGAAAATGCACTCAGAAGCTCCCCAAGAACATTAGGCTTTCTCCATGGGTGCCCATTCTCAGGCTGAGTTTTAGTGAGGTGTCTCCCATCCATAGAACTTTGTCCCACTGGAAAGGACAATAAAGTCCACCCTTCCCCCATGGTTCCCAGGCATTAAGGCCCCTTGGCCACTGCAAGAACCTGAAAAGTCCCTGACAAAGAAACCAGATGTTCATCTACAGAATAGCCTGGGTAGTGAGTCCCTCTAATAGCAGGTTTCGTGGGTCCACAAACCTTCAGGACAACTGCTCATGAGGTATGTGAAACTATCCCCCAAACCTGGCTCTCCTTGTGGCAATTCTAAGGGGAAACAAAGGAATTCAGAACTACTATAAGGGTCTAGCATATAACTTTTCATAGATCTAGATCCATATCCACAACTACCATCCAGTTACAATGGGGGCCTATGATGCTAAGTGATGAGTTCATTTCTATGATATTCTGGAAAAGATAAAACTATAGCAACAGAAAATGAATCAATGAGGAGATGGCTTACATGACAGGACAATGATGGGAGAGACAGGTTACAAAGAGAAAGCACAAGAAATTTTTGGAGGTTCTAAAATCTTCTATAGAAACTGTTCCATAATCTCGACTGTGGTGATGGTTATATGACTATATGCACTTATCAAAATTGATAGAATTATATAGTATATATACTGTATATACAATATACTAAAAAAGTGAATTTTCTTGTTCACATTTGTCAAATTTCATAGAACTGTATACTAAAAAAGGTGAGCTTTATTAAATATAAGTTATACCTTCCTTATTAAAGTAAATAGGACACAAGTAAACGTCTAAAAAACTGAGGCTTTAAAAGCATAAATATATTTTTATATTATATTTGGCTTTTATTAAGATTGATCCTAATTCATACTCTGGTAACAAACTCCCCCCAGGGTGAAATCCTTTGGATTTAGTGCTTCTCAAATTTTAATATATATATGAATCTCCAAAGAACTTACTAAAATGCACATTCTAATTTAGGAGTGGTGAGGGCAGAGATTCCACATTTCTCAGAAGCTTCTAAGTGATGTCAGTGCTGTAGGTCTATGGAGAACACTCTAAGCAGCAAAGCCGAGGACACTACTCACATAACTA
This sequence comes from Mustela nigripes, assembly GCF_022355385.1. NCBI lineage: Eukaryota > Metazoa > Chordata > Mammalia > Carnivora > Mustelidae > Mustela > Mustela nigripes. The sequence goes on along the minus strand of NC_081558.1, from coordinate 88,396,610 downwards.
ATGTTCATTCATGCTGAAAAACACCTTTGTGATATGATACATCGTCTTGGCCTGTGTGTGTTAAAGGACTGGTCCTGTCCACAACAGTGTCACTTACTATCCTCAGAGCTGGAAGCTAAACAACTGGGCCATTCTCTAGCCAGGCCTGGAATCAAATCCAGCTAATGGTTGTAAAGAAAACTTGTCAACAAAAATCCAAAAACCCCTGCCCTGAGGGTACAAGCCTCAGGAGGCCCATGAAGCCACAGTGGCCTATGAAGCCACAAAGACCCATCCATCCAACCAATCATCCATCCATCCTTCCATATATGAATAGAACCTCTCTTCAAATGTGCATGGAAATTACTTAGTCAGAAAGGAAATCAATACTGACTTCTTGAGATTCTGCGGACTATGAGTGGCACCACCTCACAGCTGCTGGGAGCCCAGTGCTGCCTGTGCCTCCAGCAGGGAGTTTCATCTGTGGAGTGGTCTACCAGCAGAAGTAAGAAGTAGCCGTGACAGGAAACTGAGTGCTGGAGGATGATGGTAAAGGGCTGGTTTTATATTCAACAACTTCATAACACTTTCCCAAAGAACTGACGCTTCTTTTTGCATGCTTAAAAAAAAAACCCACGAAAACCACTATATAAATATCTTCACAGCTTCTTCGCCCACAAATGCCCTAAAGGATAAAACATCACTTAGCAGAGTAACACATGCCAATATCTTCAGATACTTCACTTGGGGCTTTTTAAGAGGAAGTAACCACATGTATATTGAGAATCTTACGAGCTAACATTTATTGAGCACTTACTACGTGCTGTGAAGTATCCTAAGTGCAAGTCATGCATTCATAATCTTAACAGGACATCACCTCACAACAACCCCATGTAGCAGGAACCACTATTGGCTCTTCTTTACGGAGGAGAACTCTCAGGAACAAGGAGGCGGTCTAATTTGTCCAAGGATGCACACTAGTAATAATAAGAAGATAACTCAAGCAGCTGCTGTCTCTCTGCCCCATACCTTCCCCCACCTGACCACTATGTTAGGGTCTTCTCTATGCCTGGCACTGCATATGTGAACGCTCACTAAGCCTCAGGATCTCCCATTTGGGAGAACTTGAAGAAACATGGTGTTAAGATCACTATATGTGTTGCTCCCCAATTTCCTTATAGAGCTTCGCTTTCTCACAGTAAGAGATGATGAAGCCACTGGCCTGATAGCCTTATATCATCACACAGTAAGCCTGGAGGGGCACTGATAACTGAGCCGGAAGGTTTGTTCTACCCTAGATCTTACCATCCTTATGTAAAGATGGGGAAGGCTGTGGAAGTGCAGTTTGGGGAGGGAAGTCAGGGGTTCAGTTTTGGACATCCTGAGTCTGAAATGTCTCATGTATGTCCAAAAGGGAGATGTTAAAGAGCAAGTTCAAATTCACATATTACTGCTGAGTGAAATAAGTCAATCAGAGAAAGACAATTATTATATGATCTCCCTGATATGAGGAATTTGGGAGGCATGACAGGGGGTTGTTGGGGGAAGAGAGAGGAAAAAAATGAAACCAGATGGGATTGGGAGGGAGACAAACCATAAAAGACACTTAATCTCACGAAACAAACTGAGGGTTGCTGGGGTTGGGGGTGGTGGTAGGGATAGCACGGCTGGGTGATGGACACTGGGGAGGATATGTGCTATGGTGAGTGCTGTGAATTGTGTAAGACTGATGATTCACAGACCTGTACCCCTGGGGCAAATAATACATTATATGTTAATAAAAATAAAAAATAAAAAAAATTCACATATTATTGAAAAATAAACAGATGACAAGATATGGTGAATGGGACTCAACATGGGAGAATAGTTGGGAGTAGAGATAAAGCAAGGTTTACCATTGGTTGATAATTGTTGGTCTGACTAATGAGTCCATGGGGATTAATTATACTATTCTGAGTACTTTTTGTATGTCTGCAAGTTCCCAAAGTAACTTTTTAAAAATTCAGAAGAAGGGGCACCTGGGTGTTGCTGTCGGTTGAGCATTTGACTCTTGGTTTTGGCTCAGGTCCTGACCTTGGGTGGTGAGACTGAGCCCCAACTGGGCTTGTACTCAGCATGGAGTCTGTTTGGGATTCTCTCTCCTTCTCTCTCTGCTCCTCTCCCCACACCCCACTCTCATTCCCTCTCAAATAAATAAATCTTTTAAAAAATTTCAGAAGGACACAGAATCACATATAGAATAGCATACAAAATGTAAAACCTAGATCTAATCATAAAGGAATATGAGACAAACCCAAATTGAGGGACAGCCGACAAAATAACCCACCTGTACTCTTCAAAAATGTCATGAAAGACAAAAAACTAAGGAACTGTTTCAGAGTAAATGATACCAAAGACACAAAGCAACTATATGAAATGTGTGAAACTGGCTTGTATCCCGGATCACAAAAAAATTTGCTATAAAGGACATTATTTGGTCAATCCGTGAAATTTGAATGTTGATTAGTATATTATATCATATATATCAATTTGAAATATCTTAAGTTTAATCATTTACTGAGGTTATATATGAGAATGCCCCCATTCTTAGGAGTTTCACATGTAAATATTTAGGTGTGAAAAATCATGATGAAAAAAATTTATTCCCAAATGTCACAGTAACAATAACAATTATATTAATGTATAAATGTATGTCTACATTATATAGATAGATATGAAGAGATTATGCAAATGTGGCAAAATGTTACCAACCAGTGAATCTAGGTGAAGCACATGTCAGTATTTATCATGCTATTCATTCAACATTTCTATAGGCTTAATCTATTTCAAAATCAATTTTTTTTGGTTTTTCTTTTGAAGATTTTATTTATTTATTTGAGAGAGAGAAAGTGAGAGAGAGCATGAGAGGGAAGAAGGTCAGAGGGAGAAGCAGACTCTCCATGGAGTTGGGAGCCCGACGTGGGACTTGATCACAGGACTCTGGGATCATGACCAGAGCTGAAGGCAGTCGCTTAGCCAACTGAGCCTCTCAGATGCCTCTCAAAACCAATTTTTAAAAAATTAACATGATTAACCTGATACAGTCAGTATTGCTAAAATATATCCCTTTCATTTCCTTCCTTATATTCTTTTGAATAAAAAGCGATCTTCTTTACTCCTTAATGATAGGTACTGAATACTTGACTTTACCTCAAGAAGGCCTCTTGTATGTATCAGTTTTCTCTGCATTACATCACTTACTCATCACAGCAGGTGCTGCAGGTACTCTCCGGCCGCTGGGGGTACCACTGGTGGAGAACCTTGGCCAAAAAATGTCTTGCTGAGTCACAGTCCCTTACCAGGACAGCCCACATCCAGGGCTTATTGACTTGGGGCTGTAGAGGCCTGGCCTTCTAGCCCCAGTTCAGGGAGGTTCTATGGGGCCATCCCTGCTTCAGAGCTCTCTGTAGGGTCCACTGCGGCCTCCAGTGAGACCGTGTCACAGCCTGATGTGTCCCTGTGCCCAGTCTCCTTCCTTCCCCTCCTTACTACATGTGGCGGCCTCATGAACACTCCCTCACAAATCTCCCGCACAGTAATCCCCACCTCCACGTCTACCTTTCCAGGGACCCAACTGTGACCATTTTGCAGATGAGGAAACAGAACCTTTGAAAATTACTTGCCTAAGGTTAGAAAGCCATTTATTGGTGAAGCCATGACTTGGACTCCAAATCTGTTGGCTTCCAGCCTTCCTTCCCTTCTATTTACCTTTCCAAATTCCACCTCTCTTAAGGACAAAGTCAAGTTCCCACTTCTCCCAGAGGCCTCCCTGACTTCCCCTTTCTGACCTCAAAGCTCTCACCATCTGCTCCATTTAGCACATGGGCATGGTCCCTCTTGGAGGCTCTTCGGAACTGTTATCTCATATTACAAAACCATTGTGTTGTCATTTAACTTTCCACCTTGAAGTTTAGTGCTTTGTCTGCCTTGTAAGTTCCTTGGGATACAGGTCATTCATTACTCTTTATGTCCCAACAGTTGTCCACACGCAGAGCACACAGTACATTACTGGGCAAAGAATGTGAAACAATGGCAAGATCCTCTCTCTTCTGGCTGTGTTCTAAGTCTTAGAACAGGAAGCATAATATCCTCAAAAGATACTCAGCCCTGTGGCTTCAATTTCCTTTTTTGTCTTTTCTGGAATGGTACAGGGCTTTGTGACGTGGGGTATGAGGGGATGGCAGGTTATTCTGCCAAAGAAGCAATACCAACCACGGGGAAAGAACCCAAACTCTATGAGCCAGAAAATAACTGGTCAAATTCAAATTTAGTCAAGCAACAAGGAGGGGGGAAAAAAAAATACCAGGGCTGAAATCGCTAGAACATATCTTTGTCATTTATTTTGCCAGAACTACTTTCATTTTAATTATTTAAAGCATTTCATAATATGCTAGCAAATGGGATGTTATGTACTCTGCAAAATTAATGAAGTCTTAGATCAAAAATCCCACAATACCACATTATTAAATTTTAAGGGCAAAATAGTTAAGTAGCTTTTCTTTGAAGATTATCAACTGGGAGATTAACAAAGCCTTCTCCATAATCTCCTCTGAGCAAGGAAAAGTGGAAGAAAGCAGAGGCAAGAAAGTTTAGTCCGAACCCCTTCTCACTTCCAGCTCCTGGGCGTCACTTGTTACCATAGTAACTCGGTTACTAGGGAGCCACTCAGACAGAAGCAGGCCTTAAAACAATAAGCATGTGAACACATTACCAGCTTTAGGGTTAGAAATAATTTTCAGCACTTTTTCTCCTTTGCTTTCAAACATGAATCCGTATGGTGATATATGGTGTTGCAAGAGCAATATAAACACAAATTGACTGAAACATAATACTTGCCAAACTTCCCTAACTGTGCATGAGCACCACCAACACAGGAAGTCAATTTTAGAAATTTTCTGAGTTGGGACATCTGTAGGAGGGGTCTTCAAACTATAGAGCCCACAGGCCAAATCTCTGGTCTGCCACCTATTTTTTTACATCTTGTGAGCTAAGAATTGTTTTTACATTTTTAAGTGGTTGAAAAAAATCAAAATAATGTTTTGTGATACCTGAAAATTACATAAAATTCAAATTTCAGTCTAAAATGATATTTTTTTGAAGCACAGCCATGCTTATGTAATTATATGTTGTCTAAGGCTTCTTCTTCTCTTTTAATATATTTTATTTACTTATTTATTTATTTGAGAGAGAGAGTGCACACACACAAGCAGGAGTAGGGGCAGAGGGAAAGGGAGAAGCAGACTCCTTGCTGAGGAGGGAGCCAGATCTGAGGCTACCTCAGAGTCCTCGGACTCTGAGATCATGACCTGAGCCTAACGCAGACTGCTAACCCACTGAGCCACTCAAGTGCCCCTAAGGTTGCTTTTGTGTAACAATAGCAGAGTTAAGTAATTGTGACAGAAACCCTACAGCCCACAGAGCCTAAACTATTTACTATCTATCCCCCTGCAGAGAGAATTTGCCAACCACTGATCTAGAGACATGAATTGTACAGGAAAATTTAGACTAGGAGGCTGGGTATTTCTCCTTTGCCAAGAAGTCTGTAACAGGTGCTGTCTTTATTCTTTAGGGCTGCTGTAAAATACCATAGACTGGGTAGCTTTTCAACAACAGAAATGTGTTGCTCACAGCTCTGGAGGCTGGGAAGTCCAAGATCAAAGCACCCACACACTTGCCTTCTGGTGAGGGCCGCCCCTTCCGCTCTTCCTGATTCAAAGCCAACACCTCCTCCCTGTGTCTCCACATAGCAGAAGCGGCTGGAGAACTCTCTGGAACCTGCGCTATAAGGCACTAATCCCATTCACCAGGCCTGATGATTTACACACTTTCCAAATGCAAACTACTAATACCATCTCCTCTGGAGATTAGGATTTCAACATATGAATTTGGGGGAGGGGTGGGTACACACTCAGACAAAGCTTTCTTCTTATATTTTTAAGTTTGAGTTTTCCACACAGCTGCAGCCCTTTCCAACTGATTTTTTTTTTTTTTTTTACACATTCCATTCACCTTCACTTCTAGAAAAGCACAGCTATTATTTTCAAGACCAAGTGGAATAGCGTTACATGATAGGATCACACTCTATGTCAACAGGGCTCACACTCCACTCTCCTAGGTCTCAGGTGACATGCAACTTACTCCCTCATGTGTTTCATCTTGCTCCTAGCCGCTGGGCTGTTGAACACCATTGGTCTCGGGGACACGTCTGCAGCTGTGCTGGTGACGGTCCTTGTATCTGAAAAATCAATGCACAGCACTTACTGACATCATCAGCACTCCAGCAACTTGGAGGCAGCATTCAAGGGCAATCAGAAAACAGAAGTTAATCCACCTTTGCCACTAGGTAATGCTACATTAATTGGAGATGAATTCAATTATGACATGCACATTAAGGAGATTTATGCCTAATGACAAGATTATTTATAGTTTTAATATACACAAGGAATTCTAGGACCAAGCCTCTCTCCAAAAGGATTATTTAAACAGAACACCATTATTTAAAAGATGGGCTTTATATTAGCAAACTTTCAGGGAAACGCCCTGATGGCAAAGCCAGCATTCCTGAGGAGCCCTTGGCAGGCACTTTCAGCAGGTGTGGTATGGGCTCAGATGGCTGAGACAGTTTTTCTAATAGACTTAGTTTTCCCTTTATCTTAATCCCACATCTCAGCATTGCTTTTTTGCAATGGAAAGCAAGATGCTGACTGGGGGCGTTCACCTACAGCCGTGAACTTCAGCAGAATGCAGCAGAAGGTCAAAACTGGGTTCATGAGGTAAAGCATTACTAAGGAGAGCTGCAGTGTTAATGAAATCTGCTGAGAGAGCTCCAGCTTCTACTGATAAACCCCGGAGGCTCTCACAAGGCATGTTGGAACCTTAGGGAAAGAAATAGTCCATCAAGTGAAACCACACGATTTTCCATTAAGAAGCCAATGTGGGCCCCTGAGCAAGGGCTGGGGTCCTCCAGAGTAGGGTTTGTATAATATCTTTCCTGGAGCTGGGGCAGAATCTGCCTGTACATTCCTTATACCCCCCACCAGGTGCCTCATACTCCATCAGGAGAAAAAAAAAACATGGAATGGCCTAATATTCATTTATAAGTTCTATCCACATAGTTGCTATGTCCCAGAAGGGACCCATGTTGGGACATTCCCACTCTTCCGACCCGATTTCTTATAACACGTGACTGATTTAGGGACCAAATGAGGGAGTGACAGCCAGTTCCCATATTACATATTAGCAAAGCTTTCTTCTTATATTTTTTTGAAAAATTAAATGCAAATTCTAATATTCTTCAAATATATCTTTCTTTTGTACACCCCCCTGGAGGGCATGCATCTCACTTTGAACCGCTCACTCTTATGGCTGTCGTTGAGATGAATACTCTCCTATTTAACTCTTTGTCACAATCTCTGATCTTTTCTCAGCTTCTACCCCTAGATGTGAAGGGACTGAATCGACAGGTATGAATTCTATAAAGGGCGCCTTCACACGTAGTTAAATAAACACCCTGCTCTTCCTGGTACATTACCAGTTATGGCCCCACTTTAAGACACAAGTGCCAATGAGTGATTGCTCCCCTTCCGCTCACTCCTGGAGATTACCCCTTCCACACGGAGACTTTCTCAGCCTTCCCCGGCCTCAGATAGAAGCTTTACTTCAGCTTTCCCCTCCCACCAGCTCTGGCCAGGACAGTTGCTTTTCCCCAAGGAAAGCTTTTGTGAGGAGGAGAGGTGGCACAGGGGGGTTCGTTTCATGTTCTTGTTGGTTGCTTTTTATAATCATCTTTCCTAGATCCTGAGAAGTTACTAAAACAATAAACATGCCATGCCAAGTAAAACGCAAGCCCCAAAACCAGTTCTGCCAAGACTGAAAAGAAGGTGCTGCTTTCCCTTCTCTTCCAGAGAGCTGGTGAGTCCCGAAGACTTACTGCAAATAAAGGTCAAAGAAATTTTCAGGAGAGCTGCAATTTATTCTAATGTGGCCACGATGCCCCTCAGTAGGGCTCTCAGCTTTGCTGGGAAGATGTTAAGCCTTGAGCCCAAGCGTAGAAATCAGGGCAAATAACATTTCAAGCACCAGTGCTGGCAAAGCCTGGGGCTCAGAGCAATTCCTTTTTTAGTTTTTCTTATTGGCCAGGCTTTTTCCTCCCCATCCCACCTTTCACCATGAATAGCCGTTGCTTTATGTCAAAGAGAAGGACAACACATTTTGCAATCACAATAAAAATGACTACACTATAATCATAGACTTCAGCTTATTAGCTGAATCCAAGAGTCACTGAATCCGAGTGTGTTCTAGACCCCTGCTTTCAAACTTCAGTGCGATATGAATCACCTAGAGATCTCGTTAAAAACGTAGATTCTGCCTTAGTAGATGTGGGTAGGACCTGGAATTCTGCATTGCAAACAAGCTTCCAACTGATACCAATGTTGTTAGTCCTCGGGCCACTTTTTGACAAGGCTCTAGATGGGCTAGTTACCTAATGTGTGGGGCCCATAGCTGAATGACAGCGCAAGGCTCCCCTTTCAAAAGGCAAGAGAAAAGCTGATTTCTTTCTTCTGTTTCTCTCTGTGGACTTGTTTTTGGTTTTGTTTTTAAAGAAACTAGGACAATGATTTTTTTTTTTTTAAGATTTTATTTACTTATTGGAGAGAGAGACGGCATGAGAAGGGGAAGGGTCAGAGGGAGAAACAGACTCCCTGCCAAGCAGACAGCCCGATGCAGGACTTGATCCCGGGACTCCAGGATCATGACCTGAAGCAAAGGCAGTCACTTAACCAACTGAGCCACCCAGGCGCCCCTGTGGATCTGTTTTTTTATGGGGCATTCAATGTTCTCCCTCAGGAACAGGAACAGATACTCGCAAGGAGGGTGAAGACCTTGCAGAGGCTCAAGGGCCCCACCAGCCCCGGATCCCTCCTATCTGTGCACAGGCCCCCATAAGGAAAGGAGGGTGGTGGGGGCCAGTAGTTAGGGAGTGGGTGATGGAGAACTTTCCCAAGCAGGGGGCTGGTGGCAGCATACAAGTGAGGCTTCAAGCCCCCAGCATAGGTTCCATTGTCCCATTAGACTTCACTCATAAAACCACAAATACGAAGATAAAATTACTAGGGATTTTACTAAACGCCAAGTGCAAGGCCCTCCTCCTGAGTCTGGGACACCACGCAACTGCACTGGTTGCAGGCCTGTGACGCTCCGGTTCCAGAGCTCTGCTTTCTCAGACTTAAAAAGTAGATGAATCCTTAATCCTTGTGATTTTCTAAAATTAGTAGTTTTTTATTTAATTTCAACAGAAGGTTCATGGCCCTGGAAATAGTACATATATGCAAGACACGTAATGCTAGGTGCATGTATGGATTCACAAATGTCCTACAACAACAATAGAACTGGCCAGTCTATTCCACCAGTGGTGAGTTCTGAAGATGTCTGACTCGGGTGCACCTCTGGGAAAAGCCCTGTGGTAGGTATTAAGTGGTTTTGACTTCAGCCTCAAGCCAGAGAAGAGCAGGGGATCAAATGGCAGCCATGTCCTGCTTCCTTCTACCCACTCAGTGCGTGGGCTGTGTGTTCCTTACAAGGGGACTGTGACCCCATTAGAATAAAGGGAGGGTGACTATGGTCATGCCATGGAGAATTCCACTGTGCTCCTGGTTCAGACTACGGGTTCATCTTAAAATGGAGGGTCCAGACATTTTGAAAAGAACGTGGTGACAGGAAATGTAACATGGAAGAGTTTGAATTCTCGCTTCCTTCCTCCATCCCCATCCTTCCCTGGTAGGACCTGTCGCATTAAGGAAACATAGCTGCAAACAGATGCCACTTGGTGGTTCTGGTGAGTTTCCTTTTAAATCAACTATGCTCTTCCCTCATGTCATCGAGCCAGGGGTCTGTCTCCCTCAAATTCTCGTCTCTCTACTCTGAGCCCTGTCACGGGCAGCTCTCTCCTGTGCTCCTTTCCTGGGTCCCATACTTCCACAGCTCACCTCAGCTTTTCATCCTTAGTCCCTGTACCTTCCTGTCTCTGGTGTGGGACTTGTATTTCGGTACTTAGTTCATGGTCTTTTAAAAATTTAATTTCTATCCAAATTCATCTCAATTCATCATTTAAAAAAAAAAAAATAGTGATGGCTAGCCCTTTTTTAGTAGACAAGGGCCAGACCCTGTGCTGAGCAGCTTCCCTGTATCAAGTCATGTGAGGGTCCTGGGAAGTAGGCATATTTTTCAATGAGTGAGTTTGAAGACAGTAAGTAACTTACCCAAGTTCATTACAACTGACACATGACGTAGCTGGAAATGACACATGACAAAGCCTGAAACCAGGCTTTTTAAAAAAATTCCACAGTTCTAGGTGTTGGCGACCCTACTAGAACTTCCCAGAGCACATATCCATTCTATAGCAGCCACTGGACCAGGTGTTAGCTGAGGCGCTGCCTGCCATGGTTTGCTTTCTAACACTCGTAGTCACAGAGATGTATCTGCTACTCCACTCCCTTATACTTTTCCAGCCAGTTAGTAAGCTCCCAGAGTATACAGATTATATCCTGTTTATATTTATTATTTTTTTTATTTCTTAATCCATTTTTAAGTGTACAATTCAATGGCATCGAGGACATTTGCCATGTGCAACTATCAACACTACCTATTTCCAAAACTTTTGCATCACCCCAAACAGAAACTCAATAATCATGAAACAATAATTCCCCACGCACCTCTCCCCCAAGTCCCTACTTACCTCTAATCACTTCCTGTGTCTGTGAATTTTAATGTTCTAGATAAATGATTTCATGTAAATGAAATCATACAATATGTGTCCTTCTGGATCTGGCTTATTTCACTAAGCATACTATTTTCAAGGTTCATCAATGTGTGGCATTAGCAAGACTTCCTCTCTATGGACAAATAATATTTATTGTATGTATACATCACATTTTGTTTATCCATTCATCTGTTGATGGACACGAGCTGTTTCCACTCTTTGGGTATTATGAGTAATGCTACAATAAACATTGGCATACAAGTATATGAGTACCCATTTTCTATGGTTTTGAGTGTGTATCTAGGAGAGGAATTGTTCGGTGGTATGAAAATTCTATATTTAGCTGATTGAGGAATCACCAAACTGTTTTCCACAGCAGTTACACTATTTTACCTCCCCACAATTAGTGTGTGAGGATTCTCCACATCTTCACCAACACTGTCGTTTTCTGGTTTTTAAAGCATGGCCATCCTAGTGGAAGTGAAGTGGCATCTCATTGTGGTTTTGATTTGCATTTCCCTAATGACTTTTCATGTGGTTATTGGCCATTTATATATCTTCTTTGAAAAAATATCTATTCAAATCCTTTGCCCATTTAAAAATTGAGATGTTTGTATTTTTGTTATTGAGTTGTAGTTCTTTATTTATTATAGATATTAAACTTCCATTTAATATATTATCTATAATGTTTTTTATTTTGTTCATCTTTGTACCTCCAAAGTTCATCTCAGCATAAGGCATGTATCATATTAAATTTATACCCAAGTATTTTATTCTTTTTTGGGTGGAGGGTCACTTTTCACATTTTATTGGCCACAGGGGAGGCCGCCAGGGAGGGGGCCACAGGAGACAGGGCCATATCACTGGAGGTGCTCACAATTTCTTCAGCTACTCCAAGCTTGGGCCCTGGGGGTTCTGGGGGTGGCTGGGCACATTGGACATGTTTCCATCATCTCTGGGGCTGGGGGCCACTGGATAGTTGTAGGGTGTGGCCTGGTTGATCATGATGTATATTTGGTGGATGGGCTGAGAGTTGGCAGAATTATAGTAAGGACCCCACCAGCAGCAGCATCTTGGTCCAGGCATCTTTGAGGAAGGGAGCCAGTCTCCTGGCCATCATCGTCACAGTAGTGACCTATACCTAAGTATTTTATTCCTGATGCTATCACAGATAGAATTGTCTTCTTAATTTCATTTTTGAAATGGTCACTGCTATGTATAAAAATACAATGGTTTTAGTGTATTGATTTTGTATCCTGCAATCTTGCTTAATTTCTTTATTAGGGATAATAGTTTCTAGTGGATTTCTTAGGGTTTCCTATGCACAAGAGCATGTTATCTGCAAATAGAGGTAGTTTACTTCTTTTCCAAACTGGATGCCTTTTATTTCTTCCCCTTGCCTAATTTCCCTCTAGCACACTGCTAAATGGAAATGGTGAAAGAAGTTTTTGTCTTGTTCCTGTTCTTAGGGGGAAAACATTCATTCTTACATCATTAAGAATGAATTAGCTATAGGTGTGTTCATAAATGCCCTTTATTAGGTTTAGGAACTTCCTTTCCATTCTTAGTTTCTTGAGTGTTTTTTATTAAGAAAGGATGTTGGACTTTGTCAAGTATTTTTTCTGCATCTATTGAGATGATCATATTGTTTTTGCCCTTTATTCTACCTGTATGTTTTATTTCTTAATTGATTTTCTGACGTTAGATGGCCCTTGCATTCTTCAGATAACTCCTACTTGGTCATCAAGTACAATCCGTTTTCTTTTCTTAATGTTGCTGGATTCATTTTAGTAGTATTTTGTTGATGATTTTCGCACATATATTCCTGATGGATATTGGCTCTTAGTTTTGTTTGTTCTTGTGATGTCTTAGTCTGGTTTTGGTATCAAAGAACGGCTTCATAGAAGAAGCTGGGAAGTGTTGGCTCATATTCCATTTTTTGGAAGAGCTTGTAAAGACTTGGTATTAATTCTTTGAATATCTGGCAGAATTCACCAGTGAAGCCTTCTAGTTTTTAGTTTACTAATTTTATCTACTTGTTAGAGATCTATTCAGATTTTTTGTAATTGACTCAGTATTGGTAATTTGTGTTTTTCTAGACATTTTTCTATTTCCTCCAAGTTATCTAATTTGCTGGCATACTGTTGTCCATAGTATGCCCTTATAATGTTTCATTTCCTTAAGGGTGGTAGTAATGTCCTTCCTTTAATTCCTGATTCATGAATTTGAGTCTTATTTCTTACTTCTTTAGACATTATGGCTAAAGATTTATTAATTCTGTTGATCCTTTAAAAGGATTTTTGGTCTTGGGGCGCCTGGGTGGCTCAGTGGGTTAAAGCCTCTGCTTTCGGCTCAGGTCATGATCCCAGGGTCCTGGGATCGAGCCCCGCATCGGGCTCTCTGCTTGGCGGGGAGCCTGCTTCCTCCTCTCTCTCTGCCTGCCTTCTGCCTACTTGTGATCTCTCTCTGTCGAATAAATAAAACCTAAAAAAAAAAAAAAAAAAAAGGATTTTTGGTCTTGTCAGTGTCCTCTATTGATTGTCTAGTTGTTATTTCATATATTTCCACTTTAGTCTTTATTATTTCCTCCCTTCTGCTTGTTTTGGGTTTAATTTTCTCATCTTCTTCTAGTTTCTTAAGGGAGGGGTTCTATTTTAGATGCTTGAAGGTAGGAGTTAAATTCAAAGGTAATGTAGGGACATGTGGGTGGCTCAGTGGGTTAAAGCCTCTGCCTTCGGCACAGGTCATGATCCCAGGGTCCTGGGATCGAGCCCTGCATAGGCTCTCTGCTCAGCAGGGAGCCTGTTTCCCTTCCTCTCTGCCTACTTGTGATCTCTCTCTCTGTGTCAAATAAGTAAATAAAAATCTTAAAAAAAAAAAATTCAAAGGTAATGTAAATAGTAGCCATTGTTTTTAACCCAGAAAGAACTTGCAATATATTGGGGAAGACAGAGTATCTGTCTAGATGGTCACCAGGAGGGCTTTGTATGTTGACATAAGACACCATGCTACAAAGAAGGGTACTAAGGGTCTGTGGAAAAAGCACTAACCTTTAAGTTAGAGGACCACAGTTATTGTTCTAGTTCTACTCTCACTGGCTACAAAGCCCCTCAGGTCACCTCCTTGAGCCTCAGTTTGCTCATAATATATTTAAGGAGTTTCATTAGACAGAGGACCTTCTCTCAGATGGAACTTTCTAAGATCTGGTATAAGACATCTCTCTGGACCTCCAGTGGAGTGGAATTTCTTTGGGAAGGCAACACTAATACTAATAACAACATGAAGAGATACCAGAAGGACCAAATATTAAGAGGCAAATGGCTGGCAGCAACAGTCAGAGCTGCAGGCACTCTGAAACATCAGCAAAATCATCTTTCCCCACCTGCCAAACACAGGATGAGGAGGATTAGAACACTTGACACTACCCCTGGGGGATGTTTTGACAGTGAGATGAACACAAGACGATATGAAGACACAGTCAGCAACCAGAAGCTGTGTTCTGTGAGGGGGCAGAACATAGCTCGTCATAGTAATATTGTCAGGCTTCTTCCTACTTCTGTGGTCTCTTACCAGCAGAGCTCTCTATTCTCCCCGAAGGAGCGACAGCTTGATGACTGTGACATTTCACCAGCAGAGAGAGATTCTTCTCTCATTTCCTTCAAAATTTCCCTTTACACGTTTACTCTACTCATTTACTCCCCCCAGCTCTGTGCCTGGATGGATGACCTTGATAGTAAAAGTGAAAGCTTCATTTGCCCTCCCTGCAAAACCTCCTCCCACGTGGGCGATAAAGCGCTGATGCAAGGACTGCAGGGCTGGACACTTTGGCAAATGAGATCCCACATAAGCACCTGGGACACTGCTTACTCAGGAATCCTTGCAGACTCTGCCCTTCGTGCACCGTACGTGTAGGATGTTTCTCTCCTAATCTTTTACCCTCTCCTGTCCTGCAAGTGCCTCAGGAATACTCCAGAAATACAGTTGTCCCCTTGGCCCAAATTTTTGCAAAGGCATGTCCTCGTGGCCCATATTGTCCCCCTTACTCTTTGGAGTGGAACATGATGGAAGATTTGCCAATGGGCTGGCAAACTTTTTCGGTAGAGAGCCAAGTAGTTTTAGACTTGTAAGCAAACAATCTCTGTTGCGACTACTCAACTCTGCGGTTGTAGCATGAAAACAGCCATAGACAAGAGGTAAATAAAGGAGCATGGCTGTGTCCCAGTAAACTCTTATTCTAATACTGACACAGATTTGACCTGCGGGCTGTAGTTTATCAACTTCTGGCCTAGATGAACTTCATGAGAAACTTCATGATTCTGAGCTGGAAGTGACTATAGACCTTTTCACGCCAACTTGTCTCATCTTATGGATGGGGAAACTGAGGCCAAGAGAGGCTAGTGTGGCTTGCTCAAGGTCACAGAGCTATAAAGAAAGAGTCAGAGTCAGGACTAGAACTGTGGCTTCCTGACTGTCAAATGTGTGACCTTTCTAACCCATCATAGAAGTGACACATCCAGATAAGGATTTTCATGAGCTGATTTTGAATAATCAGGAAATTATCAGACAAAAAACCCTTCCTCCAAACGTTGAAATTTGGGGAGAACATGCCATCTGTCATCTCATCTCTCCACCTCTTCAGACGATGGCTCAGGGCTTGTTATGAGGAATCACAAACCAGGAGGGCATGTGAGAGCAGTGCCACTCTGCTGAGAGGCTTACCTGACCCTCATCTTTGTGAAGATTTTTCCTTGAGTTTCTCCTGTGATGGCAGTGAACCTCAGGATGTCAATAAAATTGCCTCAGAATCTGCAAAGCAGGCTGCTCTCTGTCTTCACCATGTTACCTCAACAACCCAGGGATAATGACACACCACCCCAATTTCCTTTCAAAGAAGGAGCTGTTCCCCAGCTGCCTAGAGCACCGCACACAGCCAGCCTCCAGCTGTGGCCCCTACAGGACCTGCCTACTCTATAGAAAGCTGCCTTGCCCAAGATCATGCTGTTCCCACGTGGCCCACATTTAATGACCGACCATGGAAGAGGTAGAAAGCCTGGCCATTTTGGCCCAAGCAGACAATTACAATAAGTCCAGAACCCCCGTGGATCTGAGCCAGGATTGTTGGGGCTGCATCACTGCACTGTTCCCCCTCTGCCTCACCCATCCTTTCTGCAGGGCTCTCCTGAGGGCACTCCCAGGTAAGCATCCTGCCCACTTGATTTCATGTTAGAGGCTGCTTCTTGAAGAACCCAGGGCACAACAGAAGGGTGCTGGGTTTGGGAAGAAGTAGAGGCATGGAGGTGGTTGTCTTGGCGACATGAACAAGTTGAGCATTAAACATGAGCAATAAGAAAAATACTGATGGAACCCTTTACCCCTCCCCTTGAGCGATTCTTTCGGTATTGGCACAGGGCAACTCCATAGGCACAGGACAGCCGACACCACCTAGATGGGTTGTTGCCAACTGTCAGCAGCAACTGTGTCCAAGCCAGACCCCCTGAGGAAGCTGGTGAAAGAGGCAGTCAGGAAGAAAGAAGCAGGTCCAGGAAGAACAGCTTCCAGAAGCTTCCAGTGGAAAGGGAGCTGCCTTAGAGTCCTGACTCTGTGATGTTTGCTAAGTTATAAAGTGCTCCAGTAAAGCTCAAATGCAATGATATACAGAACGGTGCTGTTGTTGGTAGAGGCCCAGGATGAATTTATGCTGCCTCTCTCAACCCCACGGCACCCAGCCCAGTGCTTTGCACAAGGCAACTTCCCAATAGCGCCCCACTGTCTCCACCAACACTACATTAGTTGGAAAAAACTGGGTCAGCCTGGGATATAAACTTGCTACTCATAGGGGAGATAATAAATACCAGAAGATGGGAGATAAACTTTCTATTTTTACTACATGGTTATTTCACACAACAAATATTTAGCTGAACTGTATAGAAGATTAAAAACAACAGGAGTTCGGGGGTTTGCAAACGTTCATTTCCTTTTGAATGTACCAGAAGAGGCCTCTAAGAATAGCGCCTACCAGTACAGAAAAAAAAAAAAAAAAGAAGAAGAAGAGTGTCTGTTTTATTTTAATAAGCAATTAAATGTGGATACAGGTTGAGAAGAGATTTGTGGAAGCCAGACTCCAACTTCTTTGGTTGTGCTTACCCCATGGAGCCAAAAGTCAGTATTTGGGGAGTTTAATTATTCTAAGCTGCCAATGTAGAGAATCCCAGCTTGAGAAACAAAACCTACTTTTTTGTGATGGGATGTTGGACTGGTTCAAGACTGGCTAAAATACTTAAGGTAAATATGTCAGTTCTTCCCTCTTCTTTGGGGAGAAAAGAATTACTAAGTCATCCATGCTCACTGCAGACAAATTAGAAAACACGGAAAGGAAAAGCTGCTTAAGAGAACCATTGCTAACACTGTGGTGTTTCCAAATGCGTGTATACACTCACACACACGTGTGTGTGTCAACTACAGCTTCATACACATTGTTATTTTATAACACCTTGTGTGCCAATGAATGTGTAATGACACCATCATTTCTAATCAACTGTAAAAAACTTCTTTGTTCTAGAAGCTATACTAGTCTCCATTTCTAGGCTTTTATTTTGATTCCAATTTTTCACTCTTGTGACCAATACTGCCATGAAGACCTTCATATATTTATCTTTACACCCACCTCTATCTCTTCAAGATAAATTTCTAGACAAGAACTTACTGGGTCAAAAAATAATTTGTTCTTTCAGGTTAATGTGATCTAAATGTTGAAAGAACATCTTTTTCTGGGTTGTAAATACCATTCGCTTCAGTGGGGTCATCATAGATTAAAATTGAATGTGAGTCACCTTTATTAAAAACTGGATTCAGTGTATCAGAATTTGTCAAAAGTCAGAATTTTCTTTCTAAAGCCATCACTGGAAGTGAGAGCACTCTCTTCCCTGACTTCCTAGCTCAGTGGATCTCCAAGTAGAGTCCCTGGACCAGCAGCAACAGCATCACGTGGGAACTAGTTAAAAATGCAGATTCTCAAGACCTCCCTCAAACCCACCAAAGTGGCATCTCCAGGAGTGGGACCCAGGGAGCTGGGGAGTCTGATGTTGCCCGCTTATCCTCATTGATGCTCATTACCTCCTGCCTACAGTTCTGGTCACTTGGTCTAGAGATGTTCATATCCCAAATTACCTGGAAATTCCCTGAAAATATGAACCATGACTCAGATTCCTTTCGTGCCCTACCCTGGTTCTGTGCCAGGAAGTGCTCACTCTAATTGACTTGTAGTTAAATGCAGCCTTACTCACATTTCCAACCTTTCACATAAATAACCTGAGGGTAGTTCTAAATGAACTAGAAAAGACACACTCTGCCCTAGCAGACAGATGGACAAACTCCCTGTCTGCCAGTGACACGGCTTTAGTAACCCACCAAACGTGACCTCAGAAAGCAAAGGGTCTGGTACAGAATTACTGCCAGAAAGAACCACTCAACATTGTCCCTTTTGGGACAAGTCATCTCTAAAGTTCAAATGGCCAAGTTAATTTGCTCATTTGGGGGGGGGGGCAGGAGCAGCCACCTCACGTGGGAAGGCACAGCAATGGCCATCTGCGCTGCATGCAGCCAGACATAGCCAAGAGCATTCAGGAGCCGCTTCTGGGGCTGAGATGGACAACAGAGGGTCTGGGTCCTCCCACCTCCTGTCAGCTGAATGCTGTGGAACTGGGGTCTCAGCTGAGCACTCAGGAGCAAGTGTCTTGGTTTTTTCTGCAGGCAGGTGTGCACTCTGTCGAGTTGGTCCCCCCAGGTGGCAGGGCCATGGTACCCCCCATTCGGGACAAGGTTGCACCTTTTACTAGTGCAACCCTGACAATTGCAGTCCCAAGCAAATGGCTCCCTCTACAGTCAGCAACACAGAAGATAAATTGAAGATGGATTCCATTGAATCATCTACTCTGAGAAGTTTCCACAGAACACCTAAGGGCCATCTCTCCCTCCACATCTCTTAGAACCAGAACGTTCATTACTACAGTAGATATTTATTATTATGTTTGGCCTCACATTCCTCTTCCTTTGTTAGAAAAATCTACTTTGTGAGATGGAGTCTGGTCCCACTGAAGAAGATAACACCCTTGCTACCCCCTTTCCCAGCCTCCCTTACTGTAGGTCCATTGCGTCGACAAATGACCAGCCTCTGCCAGTGAGACATATCCTCCCCAGACTGTATCCGAAGCTGGTAATGAGAAGGGTAGAGGTCACACGGAGTCCATCCAAGTGAGGCCCAGGCGGGAGTAGCGGCCATGGCCAGGTTCCCAAGGTGGCAATGGTAGTCAGTCTAGCAACAGCACCCAATGTACAGCATTAGTGGCCTTGAGGGCTCCCAAGCCACCCTGGGAAGTGACCCACGTGGAGGGAACTGAGGCTCTCCCCCAACTTGCTGCTGTACAAGTGAGTCATTCAGCCTTCAGATGACTGTAGACCTGATGTCTGACTAGAACCTCATGGGACCTTGAGTCACAACCACCAGTTGATCCACTTTTAAAATTCATGACCCGCAGAAACCATGGAAAACAGTAAATGATTATCATTGCTTTCAGCCAATAAGCATTGGAGTACTTTTTTTATAAAGCTATAGATACGCAATATAGGCACCGACTTCTATGGAGGATCAGAAGAAGAAATGAATATATGAAGACTGTTAATGCATTTACCTTAAAACAAGTTCTAAAATCACTGGATTGCTGCACAGTTGTTTAGAAATGTTGTGCTATTAACTTCTTAGAGCTTATCAGTAGGGGAAAAAAAAAAGCTGTCCTTTGGAAATGGATAAATGATCTTAAAATCCATGTGGGAAAATAAATGTCAGAGGATAAGAATCTTTTGAGAAAATAAGAAAATTGGAAGATAATTGTCCTATTAGACATTAACACATCCCACAAAGGCAGTGTAATTAGAACACTCTGGTACTGACAGAAGATTAAGAAGTGAGATCAGTAGACCAAAATAGAATCAGAAATGGACAATATCCAGGAGTTATGATATGGCAAAAGGAGAATTTAAAATTAGCTGGAAAAGAATAACTCACCTGGCATAAAAACTATGAAAATAAGACAATAAGGATCATAGAAGAAAATTCAGGAGTTCGTATATAGGAGTCTCTTTAAAAGATATAAACAGGAAAGCTAGAGTCTATAAAAATGAGATAGAAAAGGGAGCACTGATATCTTTATAATTATTGAACCTTAAATCAAGTGCAAGTAACAGTGAATATTTCCCTCTACACAAAAGGGTACTGGATATTAAAGACCCTAGTAAACACCTTTTACAAAGAAAAGGAGACCTTATTTGTTTAAGAAAAATAATAAAAATTAGCTACACAGACAGTTCATGTCTTATTAACAAGTGAGATGACTCAGGCAAATAACACTGAATGGAGTCACTCGCCACTCAGCCACTCACACAGGAGAAAGGCCTGTCCGCTGTTGCCTGTTCTTGTCTCTGGGTTCCTTCTTACCCTGTCCCTTCTACCCACAGGACCTTCAGCTCCTCATGGGCAAATCTATCCTATGGCAGGAATGATCTCAGTACCTTCTCCATGAAGCTTCCTTGATGATTTGTATTCCCAACTAAAAGCAATCTCCCCATTTTCTGGATCCTTACTCTTTTGTTGTATAGTTATTTAGTCCCATGTCTTAATACTCCTCTGAAATCACAAGTCTTTAATGGCAAGATGCAGGCCTAAGATATCATTATGACCTAATACCATTCCTCTACAAAGTACACTGTTGGTAGAGGTCATTGAGAAGATCTGACTGCCAGTTGATCAGGGAGCTGGACCCCAGCAATCAGAAACCCCTCATCTTTCGCCAGTCATTAGAATGTATACTCCACTTGCCTTTCCTGCCCCCCAGAGCCTGCTCTAAGGACACGGCCTTGAGGTAATGATATGGTTTTGAGATCTTTTGGTTGGTTGGTGTATGTGACTAAAACCAGTTAAAGCCTCTACATCGGCAAGTGGTTACAGAGATCTAATCATCTTGCAGCCACCCAGACAAGCCTCATATGTAAGTTCTCTTGCTTATTAAAGCTGTCACCTACCAGTCCAGAGCAGCCTGCCTCTTTCTTTGGCCTCTCTTTACCTGCCTAGGTAGAGGGGCCGGTTTCAGATCATATCAAGGAAGCTCCCAAGGAACTTACAAACCAACCTATAGTAATTTGGTGATATCCTAATGTATGAGTGATAAAAGAAGGCATGATTGCTGAGTTTCTTTCTTAAATTAGGCAAACTCAATCACTGGCACTTCTCTTCTAGATAGTAGTGATATACAGAATATTTTTTGCTAGGAGTATACTACTAAGAGTTAATAATACTACAGTTTTAGGGATTTCTCAATATTACAAAGCCCTTTCTCTGCCCCTATTCCATCACCACACATCTGCTAAATGACTATTCTGGCATGGTAGCAGACACATAGTGAGGTCTCTATAAATTGCCACTAATTCTGAATCTGTTACATCCTTTCAAGTTTTAAAGAACTTACAGAAACTATTAAATTGTCCTAATACATCAGCAGAAGGTATAATGGCAAACAGATCTTGTCCACTGGGTATCTGCATCAATATGATCCCAGTGGTTTGTGGTCCAAAACATCCCTCCTCTCCTCAAATGTAGTGGTTTCAGTATGTCAGTAAGGAAAGATAAAATGCTATGTTGATACCTAATTAGTATGAGAAATTCATTACTCTCAAGGTGAAAAGCCTAATAGTGCAAGGTTAAATGACTATCAGTAACCCTTACAGTTAACAGCTTAAAGTTTGAAGAGCTTAAGCAAAGGAAGATTCTAAAGGATTCAGAAGCCTTGATGCCTTCTCTGGTCTAGAGCAGTCACATTGTTTAGTGGAGAGAGAGAGAACATGAGAAAAGGGAGGGTCAGAGGGAGAAGAAGACTCGCTGCCAAGCAGGGAGCCTGATGCTGGGCTTGATCCCAGGACTCCAGGATCATGACCTGAGCCGAAGGCAGTTGCTTAACCAGCTGAGCCACCCAGACACCCAAGGAGTAACAATTTTCAAAAAACCAAACTGATCAGACAACTCAACACACTAAGGGGATCTTAATGGGCAGAGAGGTTCTAAAGCATCTGTTATATTCTAATTGCTTCGATGACAACATCCAGTTTGGATCTACAAAATGAGCCTTCTTGTAAGTATAGTTTATCAAGGACTTATATCATTCTGCTGATGACTCCTCTCTCTAGGGGTACAGCCAATTTCATAAACATTTAAAAATGTTAAATTTCATATGTTGCCTTGATTCATAATCTGGTTACTAAGGAAATATGGAGACAGAATTTTCCTTTCTAAGTTCAAAGAAAAGGAAGTGAGAGGTCATTTCTGTCCTTACTGAATAGTGATGGGCCTGAACAGTTACTATAGTAACACCATCTATTGTCTGTGTAATGAGAGCCCGTAACCAGTTTCCCATCTCAAGTAACTCCTTTCAAAGCTACCGCCTTATCATTTGTTAAAGGTAATCTTTTCTGACCATGCTTAAAAACCAGTGGTATTCTAATTCACAGAATAAAATTTAGGCTCATTAACCTAGCATACATAGCCAGGTTGGCTAACCCCTTCCTTGCACCTTATTCTGGTAATATCAAACTTACTGATTGTTCCTTGAATATACCCAGCTGTTTCCTACCCCTGAAATTTCGTGCTACTTGATTCTTTCTGAAGAATACTTCCCCTCCCCACAACCCCTTGGCAACTCTATTCATCTTCCTATTCATTCATCAAATGATTATTGAAAAAAATATTGTATGCTACGCTTATATTGGACTCTGAGAATACTACAGTGAATAAGATCTTGTACTGCCCTGGGGTGCCTGGGTGGCTCAGGAGGCTAAGAGGCTGGCTCTGGATTTTGGCTCAGGTCATGACCTCAGGGTTCTTCGATCAAGCCCCAAGCTAGCCTCCACGCTCAGTGAGGAGTCTACTTGAGATTCTCTCTCTCCCTCGCCCTCTGCCCCTCCTCCCATTTGTGCTCTCTCTCTCGCACTCACTCACTCTAAAACAAATAAGTAAATCTTTTTTCTTATAGTGTGCTTTTTATTCCCTATACTGTGCTTTTTATTCCCATGACTTATTTTTTTTTAAATTAATTTATTTTTTCAGCGTAACAGTATTCATTGCTTTTGTACTGCACCCAGTGCCCCATGCAATCCGTGCCCTCTCTAATACCCACCACCTGGTACAAATAAGTAAATCTTAAAAAAGAAAAAATATTTTGTACTTCCCTCACTGACACAAGAAATTACAAACCTCACCCTCGGAAAAGTCCTCCCCAGGCTGTATTCCCATAGTGGACCTCTGTCTTCCACCTTCCTTGTCTACAGTATGTCTTGTCCTCATCATGGTGTCCTATAGTTATCAGCTTCCCTGACTACACTGGGAGCTCATTAAGACAGGATGTCATTTTCTTCATCCCTCTGTAATATCTGGCTTATTATACAGGGGAAAGGGAGAAAGGCAGGATACATATTTAAACCATGGACATTTAATGTTTTAGTGTATTTGCCCCTGGTGAAATGGCCTGCATTCTTGGCCATCTCCTCCAGGCCCTGATTTCTAGCCTTTCCTGCTCTCTCTTTAATTTCTTCTCTCCCTCCCTCTCTTAATTCCACCTGGGATCACTCAACATCCTGTTCATGACTGGCCTTTTGTCTTATATGCCATGGGGAATTTCACGGGGGGGTGGGGGGGCAGAGATTTAGGGCTTTGGAAGTGATGTGTCTCCATTTGGGACAACAGGTCCTCTGTGTGTGAGAGAAGCACCTAGTGGTGCTCTCTGGTATGATGACAAAGTTGTGCCCTGGTTTGGCCAGGATCTTACCTGGTGTCTGAGACCATGTTCCAAATAGGTCTCAACATCTACAACCTCATCTAGTGCCTTGAGCCCACTGGACCTCCCTAAATATTGATGCAGATGCTGAGGATAAGGCAAAAATCAACACTGCTTCCAGGGATGCCCAGTAACTCCTGTATACAGTGCCAAATAGCCCAGCACACAGATAGCACCACATAAGGAGGAGAAAAATGTAGAAAGGAACTATCTTCAGTTCAGCTCATAGGCAAATCATAATTTTAAGAAATGAAATTTTTATTTTATACTTCAGCAATATTTTGTTTGGACTATAAATTGGGGTGGGTGCACAGTAAGAATTTCAGGGCTTAAGGACTTTAAAGCTATTGTTCTCAAAATGTGATCTGGGCCTGGAACATCAGCACTGCTGGGAACTTGTTAGAAATACAAATTGTTGGCCACATACCAGACCTGCATTTTTACAAACCCTGTAAGTGATTCTGATGCATGTTCAAGTGGAAGAGCCACTGATCTAAAGATTTTAAAATGGCCTTGATATATAGAGGAAACTAATATACTGAATTTGGAATTCAAAAGGGTCCCTTCAAATTAAGGATCTCTTGAAGTTATACAAATGCTAACTCATTCATTCTCTCTACTCCTTATTGATATAGGCAGGGAAAATATCACTGCCCCACTTTTAAATAGACATAAAACTAAATCCGGGGTTGGGTTGGGGTCAAACCACTGCACACAATGTTTTCAGGGCTGCGAAGCTCAAATTTGCCTGGTCCAAATAATCAGAAAGGACATTTGCACCTGAAGTTTTTTCTCTCTTGTTGAGGTTTGGGAGAAGCTCTTGAAAATATTTGTGGAAGACACTTAACATCTTAACCTGCTCCACAGGCAACTGGACATTTCCAAAATGCATAGGCTGATGCTGTGAGTAAGCCTCACTCAATTCACAGAGGTTTCATTTCTTATATCTGGCATTTTTCATTTACATTGTCCCCCAGATCCTGTTAACGTTCTGATATATATTAACGCCACAGTGATTACTGTATTGTGAATCTCTCCCAAAATGTAGTTAGAGTAAAACGGGTCCTAGCTCCCTAAGCAGTCTCATCTCTATAACACTGCGTAAGGAGATTTCTTCATGACTTCTAGTAATCTAGAAGCTCGGACTTCTGAAAGTAATAATATTCTCATCTGTGATGAGGGTCCCACTATGAGTGCCTCCCCAGACAGGTATTTCAAAAGCATGCTCCCCATCATCTCAAAGTCTGCTAGCCCACCCCTTAGTGGCTCTCTGTTCCTGCACCCATCTTAGGCATGCAACTTTCACCTTGTCTGTCTTTGAAATTGCTCACCACACATCCATCTGCTTCCTGGCTTCTCAAATGAGCTACCAGCTCTCACCTGCTCCCACCTCTCTTGCTCCCTTTGTCCTGTAAGTTTATGCTAGCTTTGTTCACTTTCTGTCACTTGAAGGGAGCTCCAGGCAGAGAAAAAATGCATTTTTTATTCCATGTTTCTATTGCTCATTTTTATAAAAGCATACAGTCTAGAAGGGAATTTAGATATCATCTCTCCAATCCAGTGTTAATTTCTTTTTTTGCAGTGGAATCTATCTTTTTCAAGACACAACCTTATGTATAAGTCTAATTTATAAAACAGATACAAGTGAAACTATTTTGGTTGAAGCTGGTAAAGGAGCAGGGTGTGCATCTCATTTCTCTTAAAAATATTTTAAAATATCTGTTAAGGGCCTCCTCTGCACCAGACACTGTGTCAGACTCTGGAGAAACACAGATGAGCAGTGTAGACATAGGTTCTGTTCTCTAGCTGCTCAGAGACTTATTTCCTCTTGGAGGTCCCCAAGGAGCCCAGTCTGAAACTTACTGATCTAATCCAAGGTCCGGAGAAGAAAAGTGACTTGGCCAAAGGAAAGCCTTCCTGGTCTTCAAATCCATACTTGGATTTGAAGTTAAATGTATCCAGTAAGTGTTACTGATGTGCAGTGGAACAGATTGTAGAGCAATGATCAGGAGAAAAAATCCAGGAGCTGTTTATGACTGAGGCTTTGCAGAGATGTGGAATAAGCTACACAAAGGGTATAAACTGTGCCTAAATCTCCTAATAAAATATTGGTGAATGTTTGCACACCTGAACACTTCATCTTTATTTCTGCCATTCCCTGTGAGGAGATTGTTTTGGCCATGCAATAAAAAAACTTAAAAAACCCAAAACAAAACTTAAAGAAAAAAAAAAAAAATCCCAGCCTGTTTCACCCAGGACCTGTAGGTATATCCTCTGTCCTTCTACCATGGCAGGTGTGACAATTCATCATCTATTGCTAGAAGTTTCCACAGTTGGGCTTTTCCGATTATAGAAAAAGAAGGAGAAACTAAGAAATAGGGTTTTATCCTTGAAGCACAGTCATCCAATTTATTGAAACTGACAATGCTAAAGAAATTTCAGCTTTGTTTTTCAGACCAAATCGCTTCTAGTAACTGAATGACCTTCCAAGTGATGGTCCTTGTAGCTTGACTGAATGCAATCTCTTTCTACAGGAAGACTGAGTTTTATTATGCACTGCCAGATCACAGCTTGATCACAATGGACCACTGAATTCCAACTTTTTCATCCTTGGAGACTGCTGGTCACTTACAGTAATAAACTTTGAGTTGTCTGGGCCTGGGCCAGACTTCCACCTTCTCTTGGCCTCAGTTTCCTCCTATATAAAATGAATAGGTTGGACTAAAATATCTGTAAAATTCCTTCCAAGTGAGGTGCCTGGGTGGCTTAGTTGGTTAAGCACCTCCTTTGGCTCAGGGTCATGATCCCAGGGTCCTGGGATTGAGTCCCGCATAGGGCTCCCTGCTCAGTATAGAGCCTGCTTCTCCCTTTCCCTCTACTGCTCCCCCTGCTCCATCAAATAAATGAATAAAATCTGAAAAAAAAAAAAAAAGATTCCTTCCAAGTGTTCTACTCCTCAGATATTCCATTGGAATCAGCAGGTAGCATTACATTTTGGAATCTGAAGCAACTTACCTAGAGAGGTGCAACCCAGGACATTTTCCAGACACCTGACCAGTGCTTCAATATCACTGTCCTGTCAAAACAAGAGGGATTTACTTCTGTGTATGATAGAAGAATATTTATTGACATAGAAAAATGTTTTTGCCACATTTAGGCAAAACAAAACAAAAGATGGTGACAAAATTATTTGACAGTATGAGCCCATTAAAAATTTTTTTTGCAATTGATGTATAATTAACATACAGTGTTATTATTAGTCTCAGGTATACTATATAATGATTCAACATTTCCATACATTACTCAGTGCTCATTAAGGTAAGTGTAATCTTAATTCCCTCACCTGTTTCACCCATCCTCCCACCCATCCCCCCTCTGGCAACCACCAGTGCTCTGTATTTAATAGCAGCTATTTGTCTCTTTTTGTTTGTTCATTTGTTTGTTTCTTAAATTCCACATATGAGTGAAATCATGTGGTATTTGTCTTTTGCTGACTTTATCTTTTTCTCACTTAACATAATATCCTCTAAGGCCATCCATGTTGGTGCAAATGGCAAGATTTCATTCTTTTTGATGCCTGAGTAATATTCTATTATATATAAATTATATATATATATATATATATATATATATATATCACATCTTCTTTATCCATTCATCTATGGATGGACATTTGGGCTGCTTCCATATCTTGGCTATTGTAAGCAATGCTGCAATAAACATAAGGGTGCATCTATCTTTCCAACTTTTTTGTTGTCTTTGGGTAAATACCCAGTAGTGGAATTACTGAATCTTATGGTAATTCTATTTTTAATTTTTTGGGGCACCTCCATACTGTTTTCCACCGTGGTTGTACCCATTTACATTCCCACCACCAGCGCATGAGGATTCCTTTTTCCTCCATACCCTCATCAGTATTCGCTATTTCTTGTGTTCTTATTTTAGCTGTTCTGACAGGTATAAAGTAATATCTCATTGTGGTTTTGATTTGCATTTCTCTCATGATTAATGATTTTGAGCATCTTTTCATGTGGGCCGTTGTATGTCTCTTTTGGAAAACAGTCTATTCAGGACCTCTGCCCATTTTTAAATTGAATTGTTGGGGTTTTTTTGTGTCGAGTTGTATAATTTCTTATATATTTTGGATATTAAACCCTTCTCGGGTATATCATTTGCAAAGATCATATCCCATTGAGTAGATTGCCTTTTTGTTTTGTTGATGGTTTCTTTCACTGTGCTAAAGTTTTTTATCTTGGTGTAGTATGATCCAATTTTTTAAAAGAAAAATATCTATACCTATATTTATATGTATACATATATATATTTCAATCTCTCCATCTCTATCAATCTGTAGATCTATTCCTCTATCTCTCCGATGGGAAGAACCCACACTGAAAATGTTAACAGTGGTTTTGACTATAAGGTAAGATTATAGATGATCTTTATTTTCTCCTTTGTGTACTTGCATCTTTTCTAAATTTTTTATAATAAATAAATATTACTTACTTAATTTACAAAATAGTAAATGCTACTTGGAATGGGGAAAAGGGTTTTAGTTCATCTATAATCTATTCAATACATCAAAAATCAAGTGAAGGGTGCCTGGGTGGCTCAGTGGGTTAAGCCTCTGCCTTCGGCTCAGGTCATGATCTCAGGGTCCTGGGATCGAGGCCCGCATTGGGCTCTCTGCTCAGCAGGGAGTCTGCTTCCCTCTCTCTCTCTCTCTCTCTGCCTGCCTCTCTGTCTACTTGTGATCTCTCTCTGTCAAATAAATAAATAAAATCTTCTAAAAAAAATCAAGTGAATATTTTTTTCCTAGGGAATGTCTCTACCAATTCTTCTTTGGAAATGTATGGTCTTCAAAGGGTCATAAACCCGAGAATTGCACCTCTTACTTACCTTAGCTCTCAATAAGAGTCAGATACCCTCATGAGAGCTAAGGGAGGGTACCAAAACTGTATTTGGCAACAAATACTGTCTTTACTACAAAATAAATGCCTGTCCTCTATCCAGGAGACTGGAAATATACACAATAGCATCATAATGATCTGGGAAAATGGAACCATTTAATTATTTTCAGGTTACATTGAGGGAAATCAATAATTTGTGGCTCACTTGCTCCATTTCAAAACAAGCAACACATTTTATTTGAAGTATTTGTGAACTTTAGAAAAATGCACTGTGGTATAAGAGTACTCTAAAACATTGCATAAATGTGTTGTTTCAAAATATAACATCTAGTGGGGTTTGAGCAGCTTTGTATGCATGTGATGAAACCCAGCATCATTTCATGTTCTGATGTATAGAAGAGGCAATGATGAAGAAGGTATGTTTGGCCAACGTTGGTCAATGAGGCTAAAGCACTAACTGAAGACCCTGGTGTCCAGCCCAGTAATAGGGAGGCAGGATGATTCAGAAGAGGAAAAAACAGATCCCTCCCTTCTTCTGCACTCTTGTGGACTCCAAACTTTAACAGGGACAGCCTTGACTCAAAGAGAAACCCAGCAGAGACATCCTCTGTTGAAGGTAAAGCAAAGCACACACTGGCATTCACAGGTGGTGACACCAACCTCTTGTTCCTCCACTAAATGTGCTGGTCTGGTTCAAGTGGCTTGACTTCCCAGGTCTAAGGTTCTGCATCTATGAAACTAGCAGTTGAATCAGATGATTCTTAAGGGGTTTTTCAGCTCTAAAATCTGGTTCTTTCACAAAGAGTTAGATGGACAGTAAGTGTGTGGATTGTTTTCCAATATGGCTACAATAATCCTTCCTATTCCTTTGTTCCTATGTCATTCCTCACATCAAAAGTTAGATTCTCTTTCCCCATGCCTTAACCTGGCCTTGTGACTTGCTCTGGGCCTCAGAATGTGGCAGAAGTAATGTTCTGTGACTTTTACTACTAGGCCTTAAGAGGTCATGTAGCTTCCATTTTTATTATCTTGGAAGCCAAAAACCATGTAAAGAAGTTCAGGCTCTCCTACTGGAGAGATACTATGGTGAGATGCCCTGCAGCATGAGAAGCCATGTGGAAGGAGACAGAGGCCCCCAGTCACAGTCAGCATCAATTGTCAGACATATACATGAGGCCATGTTGGACCCCTAAGCCGAGCTCCCAGCTAAATGCAGCCCCATGAGTGACTTTAAACAATATCACACGGAACAGAACTATCTAGTGAGTCCAGGCAATCTACCTAGAGAAACATGAGAGACAATAAATCACTGTTTAAAACCATTAAGTTTTGAAGCATTTTGTTACACAGTAAGATAACTAATAACTGAAACACTAAATAAACTGAGATCGCTTACCAAGTATTTCACATTTTTATGTCTCCAGCACCCAGCATGGCCCCGGGAGCATGAGGAATGCTAAACGCTCACCTGTGCAGATCTCTTCCAGTCTCAATGATTTCCAAGGAAGTAAACCAGAAGATTGGCATTGACTGTTTAGATCACAGTCTAACCCTAGTTGGACAGCAGGGTTCTTCCCACTCAAAGTACATCCTTACTGGGAAAGTAGAGGAAAAAGCATACTACTTCTTCTTAACTCTGTAGCCTCAGTCAAGTTGGTTAACCTCTCCAGTTGTCATTTTCCTCATTGCAAAAGGAGAATAATGTATTCTCTCACACACAGGGCTCTTACAAAAAACAAATGAAATAATAAAAAGCCTTTAGTAGAGGGTATGGCTTGTTGGAAATACCATTGGGTGGAAGAAGAGAGTTGGATAGAACAGGATGGAATGGGAAAAGAACAGAGATATAAAAGGTTAAAAAGTCCCAATCACTGTGCCTGCCACAGGACATGGAGATTTGCAATAAGTATCTGAGTTGAGTCAAAGCAATAAAAACAACAAGCACCAGAGTCAGGCTGTAGGAAGCATCTGAGCGGCTGGGACATCTAACATAGAGGACAGGGAATCCTGTAGAAGAGTGTGGGAAGGGCGGAAATAATTCTAATGAAATTGAATGAATGAATGAATGAATGAGTGAGTGAATGAATACTAACTTGTACTGAAGTCTTAATATGTGCCATTGTTCAACCAGTCTACATGTGTTAATTCATTTAAACTCAACTATGTGGTGCTATTTTCCTCCCCATTTAACAGTTGAGAAAACCGAGGCACAGACAGGCTCCATATTGTGACTAGTTCATGTAACTAGTAAGAGGTGGAACAGGTGGTGTTCTCCAGAGCCTGAATTCTTCTTAGTCACTACAGTACACATACATATACATGTAGATATACAGTACACATACGTAGAGTAGAAGGCAGGGCTCCAAACCCAAGCAGAGCTTCACAATATTACTGGAGGAACCAGAGTGCAAGCTCATGAAAAAAACTCAAAAATAATTCTTTGCTGAGATATATATGCAATATAATGCAGCCTGGGGACAAATGCAGCTACAGATGGGCTGGGTACGGAGGGTTGGGCTCTTCATCAATGGCTTCCAACTCCAGGTTCTAAGAGAACTGTAAGCAAAGCATCAGTTCTCCATCTAAATTCGGCCTCAAGAAGAGTAAACAAACAGTCTGCCAATTTCCCTTCTTGCCCTGAACACTAGGGCAGAAGAGGTCGTGGACAATGACTGAGCTCAATTTACATTCCCAACAAAGGACAAGTAACTTTCTGTCTCTAAGATGCAGATTAATTAGGGCATTAAGACCAAAACTCCAATTGTACCCACTGAACAATATTTTTAAAATTTGGAAATAGTATCAGACCTACAGGAAAATCTGTATCCACAAATCTGATCCTGTGGATTACAAAATGCATTCCCTCTTTCTGCTGTAATTCATCACTGCATTTGTTTTGTAGCTATGCATATTCTGCCCACCTTGTTTGATTTCACTGTAAATTTCAAGGAAGATATTTATAAGGAAAACTTCAGTGGTGATAGTTCTTACCAACTTCTACTCTTCCTTTAAAATAGTTTTTTTTCCATGTATTTAATTTCCTAAGTTTCAGATTTAATATCTGTTATTTCCTAATATACTGCTACCAGAATATTAGAATTTGCCTGATTGTTTGTGGTGGGTATTAGTAAGTTCTGGTTAAATTACAATTTGAAGGTTTTTAAAAAGCGCTTTGACCATATGTATGTTTACATTTAGTAACAAATCATTTAAAAACCATTCACAAGTTTTGGGGGGTTTTTTTTGTTCGTTTTTTCATTTTTGCTGACTGTAATTCAAAATGAAAGCTTTTTGTTCTGGTATTTAACCTATTTTTATAAGCAGCTGAAGACACCATATTTAACTTTATATCTCAGTGATAGGAAAATAGTTGCATTGGTCTTGCATAAGACATTAATTCTCATACTTCATATAAGGAGTATTAGTACGGTCCCTTTTTATTATGTTTGAGTTAAATTTTGCTCTAAGGAAAACTACAATTCTTAAGCATCCCCATTATTAAATTTGAAGATTCTTTAACAGATTACAGCAAAGTTCATTATAAAACTGTTACGGTGTCTTCAAAGACCATAAAATCTGAGACACTGAGAGAATTGGTCCGTTTGTATTCTGTATTTCCATTATTTGCCAAAAGGAATGGGGTTAAGATTACATTTGTTTCCTCTCTACTTCCTATGGATCCACATCCCCATGTCCCATGTTTAACTGACATACTAGGGGCTCAGTTGTGTCTTATTAAAGAATATATTAAAGAAAACTCTTTTTAAAAAGTTGCAAAAGCAGTACAAAATTCCCATATACCCTTCACCTTGATGTTGGGGCACCACGTTCACATGCTCATTCCCCCATCTATCTATAAACACCAAGGTTTCTCTCCGTTGG
This sequence comes from Mustela nigripes, assembly GCF_022355385.1. NCBI lineage: Eukaryota > Metazoa > Chordata > Mammalia > Carnivora > Mustelidae > Mustela > Mustela nigripes. Next base: position 88,364,166 of record NC_081558.1, on the reverse strand, counting down.
TGTCACTGACATTTTGGGCCAGATAATTCTGTGAGTATGTTACAGGATGCTTAGTAGCATACTTGGCTTCAACTCACTAGATGCCAATAAAATATTCCCATCACACATCTCTCAACCCTGGGATGTGGAAACCAAAAAAGTCACAAGGCACTGCCAAACGTTTCCTGAGGGGCAAAATCTCCCCTGACTGAGACCAGGTGATCTACATATATAGCTCTATCTTCCCATACATATTATTTTCTCCTGGTTAAATCTGAACAACTTGGTGATCAAAATAAATTACACTAATAGATTAAGAAGCTACAGAATTAAATAAGATGCCAACTATACTTTTTAACATTTAAATGAAACTTTCTGTATTTTGAAAAAGAGGGAACTCATTACAAAGATCAGCTTCTTTTATTTTTTTTATATTAAATAATTTAGGAAAGGAGTTAGGGAACTTGTTTTACTGCACTGCAATTAATTTAGCAATAAACTCATTCCTTGTGTTGCAGAAATTATCATTTAATCGAACATAAAAGACCCCAGTAGAAATATATCCACCCCCAGGAGAAAGGAAGAAAATGGAAATGAATACCAACGTCTTTTCAAAAGATGATTTCCACTATTCTGTGCCATGTTTGTACTTCAGCAAGAAGTTCAGTCATGGAAACACCTTGCAGGAGCATATTATGGCTGGTACAATGCACAGATTATGCTGTTGCCTGGAACCTGTGCATTTCCTCACTGTTTCACAATTTAAATTAATCTCTGCCAGAGCTAAGTGGCCTAAAAAAGCAACCACCTCCAGACAGAAGCCAAATTACAGTGCCACCAGCCTGCACTCATTTCAGCCAAGTGCCAGGGAGCCGAATTTCAAATGCTGTGCAAATGATGTAACGGTTCTTTTGCTGATGAATGTAGACACTCTTCAGGCCTCCTTCCCCCATAACCACCAACTCCTCCCTAATAGGAATAGGTCCCTGAGGCATGAGGAACATCAGATAAGACTCAGCTCTGAAAAACTGCCCCACAGATTCAAGTTCAGTCAAACACCCAGATTTTTTTCAGAAGTAGATGCAATAATTTGGCCAGTATATTAGAAATTGCTCCTAAGGGGGCAAAGGCAGCTGTTCTGAAAAGGTCGGTGGGATCTGTAATGTACGTGAGACCTACCAACACCTGCCCAGAGGCCACAAAGAAAGCCATGATATCTGGGGCAATCTGTCCTTTGAAACAATGTTTATACAGAGATATTAAAAATAATACATACTCTAGTAATTCATATTTATTTTTTATTCTGGAAAATAATAGAAAATTATCAAAAGAAAATAATATCACCAAAGTAACCCATCACTGTTGATTCAACTTTCACCAATATATATGCACATATCTAGTCAGTCTTTTTTACCTAGACCTATCTTTCAGATATTTGAAATTATACTGTAGATGTATGGTATACATGGAACACACAGACAACCATGCATTTTTGTTTGGACGTTCATCCCATGCTAGTAAGAATTCTCCAGGAACATAATTTGAATAGCAACACAAACTTGCGCTGTATAGCCATATCACATTCTTTATCCCGTGCCCCCATCACCAGACATCTTGTTGCCTCCACTTTTTTTGTTGTAAGTACTACTGCAGTGACTATCATGGGACATAAAACTTGGCCCCATGTATAACATTATTTTTTAGGTTAGTGGAATCCTTGAGCCGAAGAATGTGAACTTTTAGAAACTGTCCTCTTTTCTCTGTTCTCACTCTTTACTACATGCTCCCACCCATCCCAAGGAGTGCATTTTCTCCACAAGGAGCTCATTCCTACTTTGTTTCATCCTCCTCTCACGGAAATTTGCTTTCTCTCAAGAAAAGATACTGGGAAAGCCCAGGACAATTGATAAGGCTCATGTGTTATCTCAGGATATTTGTGTTTCGATAAGGGATACAACCTCATATCAGAGGAATGAATTTCTAATAGCAAATTTCAGGCAGCAGAAAGCAGGCATGTCAAAGGAGAAAATCACGTGGTATCATTACAGGGCTATAAAAATCATACTGCATAGATTCTCACTTATTAATCAGCAAGTTCTGTCTTACTAAATAATCCAGAATATCTCCTCATCTTAGAGCTAGCCGTGGTGAAAGATTTAGTTCACACACACAGGTGTCACTCCACTACCCAGTTTATTCCATTTAGGAACCATTTACGGAATACTGGTTATGTGCCAAATGTGTACGAAGATGAAAGAGACAGATGTAGCTTTAGCTCACTATTTGGGGACAGATGATCCATTTCCATAGATGGGAGAGAAGAGAAGGCATGAACAGAGGCTGGGAGGGGTGAACTTGTGTCCCAGGGTATCCCAGACCATCCTCTTCCAGCAGTCAATTCCCACATTATTTCCCCTGCAATACACACTCTCTACCATCAGGTGGCTGGTGGGAACCCAGAAGCCAAACTGGAAACCAGTACAAAGGCCTTTCTTTCTATTAAAAGAGAAAGAGCCAAACATTAAAAGTAAACAAAAATCCAACAGCTACTGTAGCTCAAGCCACCATCAGCTCTTGCCTGGACCATGCAACAACCTCCTTTCTTCTCTCTGCTGTAGCACCGCTTTAATCGATTTCCCCCACAAGTGTCATTACTTTGTTGCTGTGCATGGAATACAATCCAGAGCCCTGTATACAGAAGGAAATCCTGTCATGGCTTGCCATGCTCCGTTTGATCCCGCTCCTCTCCATCTTTCCAACCTCGCCTCCTCCTGCTTCTCTCCTGTTGACTCTGCTCCAGCCACACTGCTCTCTTTTTTCAAAGGCACCATGATCTTTTGCACCGTGGGGCCCTTCTCATGGCTGAAAATGCTCTGGCTTCACATATTTAAGTGACTGTCTTCCTCCTCCTTCAAATCTCAAACGTTCTGTCTAAATTACATTTCTACCACCACCTCAGTCAACCCTCCCGCAGTGCTCTGTTTCTTTTGATTCACTTATCCAAAGACAAAATTAAATGTTTTGTTCGTTATTGTGAGCTCCATGAGAGCAGGACCGTGCCTGCTGAGTAATTATTAGCTTGGAGCTGGGCACATGGGAAGCAATCAATAAACAGAAAAGTCACACCAAGACAATGAACAGAGTATTCCTGTTTCTACCTTACCATGCAGGTTTTACGTAAATTCAGAGTTCCCAGTCCTGCACAAACTTGAATGCATTTAGACTTTGCATGCATTTCCCCCATTCAATTCTTTCAGCGGCTCTTGTTTGCTGAGCTTCCTTCTGAGCCACCTGATGGTCATCTTCTGCTTCCATCTGTCACTTTCTTTCTTGGCTCTCAGATGTTCTCTCATAAGGCTATTCTCTGACTCCTTCTGAGCTGACCCCAGGGACAGATAGACCTCACAGGCTACTACCCCCAACTGGAACTTCCTTTGGTGAGATCCCTCTCCTGAGCCTTCTGGGAAACTTCCTTCCAAATGTCCCAAAATGATGAATGTGCTTTCAAAGATGAGCCCACTGTGGGCTGAAGCCTTGCACAAAGTTCTCCTTCCCTTTGACTACCACAGAGTACACATTGCTAGGCACTGCACTGTGGGACACACAACTACTGAGGGATAAAAGCCTCACATGGAGGATGAGAGTGTCAGGTGTAAAATTTCTCAGCCCAAATTTAGGTTTCTGCTCATTAGTTTCTCAGGCTTTCCTTGCTTCAAGCTTGGTCCTTCCTGGGGCTGGTTCACGAATCCTCCTAATTCCACATTCTAACAGGCCTCACGTTATTTGTCCTACAGATCCTATGACCCATAAGGAACTGGACACTTTACTCTCTGGGTCACAGATTTTTCTACCTTGGCCTCAACGAAACTGTAACTCATCAAGGCAATGTATGAAAGCATCCCTGCTACTGTTACTAAACAACATGTACTGTCATTTATCAAAGTATATATGAACAACTTTCTAAAATGAATCTATGAAAATATGTCTTGGCAACATGGTCTATGGTATCTTAGAGATTCATAACCTTCATGAACGTATTGAAAGCTTTGAAAAGCCTTCTAGTAAAGATCTAAAACCTTGTTTAACATTATGCTTCCCAAGCCCAATTGTCTGTGAAACCCAGTTTATCCTGTGGAAGTCCCAGAAAGATCCTTTGGGAACTCCTCATGTGGGCAAATACCTTAACAGACCTTCCTGTTCTGTACACTCTGGAATCCTCAGTGTCTTTACTGAATTTAGTCCTGGGACTTCACAAGCTATCTGTCCTTACTCTTTTGTTCAAATAAAAGTTTTCTACTATAAGAAACTCTATTCTATTATACATAAGTTCCTCTCATTAGAAGAAAGATTGCTTTAGTATCTTTAGCTCTAAACTGCCTTTAATTTTTCAACTAAGACATGTCTTTTGTTCTTTCTTTGAGATTAAAAAATAATGTTTCTTTCCCACCCCTGCCCTCAAATGAACTTTGTTTCTTTAAAATATTTCTTTAAAACATTTAGCAAGCTCTAGCATTTCAACTAGCAGAAATTTATATGTAGTTATTTATATCTTGCTACTTCGTATTAGAATTAAGATTCCTTAGATTGTGGAGCAACTTTTAAAGAAAAGATAGAGCATGTTTTGCTTTTTTCTCTACGGAGGTTAACTGAAAGGATTTTTATATGTTAGCCCTACAAACATAGGTCACAGTTACCCAAAGGGATTTTAGGATGAAACTGGAAAAGTATTTTTGAAATCAGTAACTCACATTTGGTGATAGCAGATCTGTATCAAATCCTGTGTTAATTTGAATATTAAAATTCAGTGTGCTTCAATGAATTTCTCAGTCTCCTTTTTTTAATGAAAGTATAGTTGACATACAGTATTATTTTAGTTTCAGGTGTACAACATAGTGATTCAACATTTATATACATTACAAAGTGATCACCACAGTAAACTAGTTACCGCCTCACTCTCCTTTTAATTGCTGACCTGTGGAGAAAAGCCTAAAAGGAGCAATGGAAACAGTTAACAGTAAACTTTTGCATGGAGTAATTTCTACCTCACACCTGTGAGAGGGAAGCTTTCCAACCTTATTTCTTATTCTTAGGAAGTGGAGCTCTTGGCCTGTTTCTAGGCACAGATCAGCTTTGGAGGTAAGGTATAGATACACAGTCCTCTTACCCAGTGATTCTCAAATTTCACTGTGTGTAGGACTCATCCAGGGATCTGGCTAAGAATGCAGAATCTGATTCAGCAGGTCTGGAGTAGGGCTGAGATTCTGCAGAATCTGATTCAGCAGGTCTGCAATAGAGCTAAGATTCTGCATTTTAACAAGCTCTCAACAGCAACTGATGTTGCTGGCCCGTGGACCACAGATTCAAGGGCAAACTTTAGCCAACATGAATGATTGGTGATAGTCTACTTTAATGAGCTTGCCATTAAAGTAGAGGATTGTTCTAGAAACATTGAGGAAATAATGAGGATTGTTCTAGAAACATTCTGTTTGCCTTAGAGAATTCTCAATTATTCAATTAGTAAAAATGTTACTTTAAGTTTGGGAAGAATTTCCACAAGCATGTATTTTGCTAACTCAAGACTTTTCAACTTCAGTACTAGTGATGTGTTAGGCTTGGTAATTCTTTGGGTGAGGGGCTGTCATGTGCACTGTAGGATGTTTAGCAGTATCCCTGGCTTCTACCCACTACAGTACCCTCCCTCATCCAAGCTGTGACAATTAAACATGTCATCAGACATTTCCAAATACCCTTTGGAAGGTAATACCCGCAATGTGCTGACATGGAATCACTTAGCATCATGATATTTGTTACACTGTGTTATAGATATGAGTTTATAACTTTTAATTACAATGTAGATACATTTCACAACTCTGACATCATCTTCATGTAAAAATCAAGATGGCTTTCAAGAAGCACTATTTAAGCATTAAGACTAAGAAATCTGTCCTTCCCTGCATGGCTTCCAGAACAAGATGCCCTTTCTTTGCTCAGCTTTACATTTAGAATAGTGAGATGTGTATGCCCAAACATATATGTGGGGGGGAGGGGCTATAACTATAGAACTTACATTAAAACCAAGGATATATGAAGCAATAGCAAAATCTCTTTACTTTTGTTTTCATTCAAGAAATATGTGAAAAACTTTGGTGTGTATAGTACTAGATATGTTCATGATGAATTAGAGAGTGACAAAACTCAAAAGAATCACATTTATCATTGAAGTCTTCTGTGTCAGATACTTTAATATTTTGAACCTTGCATACACTAGAAATCAAAAATTCAATTAAATGGCAGCTTTGAGTTAACACTTTTTTAATGTTCTGAAGCCTTTTTATGGGCCATTAGAAAACAAAACAAAACAAAAAACCAACCACCTAAAATTGCCAATCACTTCTCTTGTTTTCCTAGTCAACTTAGTATTGGTATAATTAGAGAATTATGACTCCTGAAAAACATAAAAATCTCCCAACCATGAAGAATTCAGTGGTGTACACATTAATAAAAGAAAGGATAAGAACCATATAATCCCGTTAATAGATGCAGAAAAAGCATTTGACAAAATATAGCACACGTTCCTGATAAAAACCCTCAACAAAGCAGGGATAGATGGAATATACCCAAACATCATAAAGGCCATATACAAAAGAATCACAGCTAATATCATCTTCAGTGAAGAAAACTGGGAGCCTTTCCCCTATAGTCAGGAATAAGACAAGGATGTCCACTCTCACCAATACTATTTAAGATAGTACTAGAATTCTCTCTTACGCTCACAATCAGACAACAAGAAAAAATAAAAAGCATCCAAGTCAGCAAGGAAGAAGTCAAACTGTCGCTATTTGCAGATGACATGATACTTTATGTAGAAAATCCAACAGACCCCACCAAAAAATTGCTAGAACTCATACATGGATCCAGCAAAGTTGGAGGATATGAAATCAATGTCCAGAAATCTGTTGCATTTCTATACACCAATAACAAAGTGGCAGAAAAAGAAATCAAGGGATTGATCTCATTTGCAATTGCACCAAAACCAATGAGATACCTAGAAATAAATTTAACTAAAGAGGTAAAAGAACTGTACCCTGAAAACTATAGAACACTTATGAAAGAAGCTGAAGAGAACAGCAAATACATGGAAAAGCATTCCATGCTTGTGGATTGGAAAACCAAACATTGCTAAAATGTCCATACTACACAAAGCAATATATGCATTTAATGTAATCCCTATCAAAATACCACCAGCAGTTATCACAGAGCTGGAATGAACAATCCTAAAACTTTATGGAAACACAGGAGACCCCAAATAGCCAAAGCAATCCTGAAAAAGAAAAACAAAATGGGAGGCATCATTATTCTGGATTTCTATATTTCTATATATGGTATGGTACTGGCACAAAAACAAACACATAGGTCAATGGAACAGAATAGAGAACCCAGAAATGGACCCTCAACTATATCATCAATTAATATTCAACAAACCAGGAAAGAATATCCAAAGGAAAAATTCTCTTCAGCAAATGATGTTGGCAAAACTGGACAGCAACATGCAGAAGAATAAACTGGACCACTTTCTCACACCACACACAAAAATAAACTCAAAATGGATGAAAGACTTAAATGTGAGACAAAATCCTAGAGAACGCAGGTAGAAACTTCCTTGACCTCAGCCATAGCAACTTCTTGCTAGACAGATCACCAGAGGCAAGGAAATAAAAGCAAAAATGAACTATTGGGACTTCATCAAGATAAAAAGATTCTGCACAGTGAAGGAAACAATCAACAAAATTAAAAGGCAACCTACTGAATGGGAGAAGATATTAGCAAATGACATACCTGATAAAGGGTTGGTCTCCGAAATCTATAAAGAACTTATCAAACACAACAACCCCCCGCAAAAAAAATCCAGTTAAGAAATGGGCAGAAGACATGAATAGACACTTTCCCAATGAAGACATCCAGATGGCTGACAGACACATGAAAAGATACTCAACATCACTCATCATCGGAGAAATACAAATTAAAACCACAATAAGATACCACCTCACATCTGTCACAATGGCTAAAATCAACAACGCAAGAAACAAAGGTGTTGGTAAGGATGTGGAGAAAGGGGAACCCTCTTGTACTGTTGGTGGGAATGTACTCTGGAACACAGCATGGAGGCGCCTCAGAAAGTTAAAAATAGAACTAACTTATGAAGGGTGCCTGGGTGGCTCAGTGGGTTAAGCCTCTGCTTTTGGCTCAGGTCATGATCTCAGGGTCCTGGGATTGAGGCCTGAATTGGACTCTCTGCTCAGCAGGGAGCCTGCTTTCCCCTTCTCTCTCTGCCTGCTGTTCTGCCTACTTGTGATCTCTCTCTGTTAAATAAACAAATAAAATCTTAAAAAAAAAAACAAAAAGAACTAACTTATGACCCAGCAATTGCACTGCTAGGTATATATCCAAAAGACACAAAAACACAGATTGGAAGAGGTACATGCACCCCAATGTTTATAGCAGCATTATCAACAATAGCACACTATTAGTCTACTGACTAATGAATGGATAAAGAAGGTGTGGTATATGTACACAATGGATATAATCCAGTCATCAAAAAGTATGAAATCTTGACATTTGCTATGATGTGAATGGAGCTAGAGTGTATTATGCTAAGAGAAATGAGTCAGTCTGAGAAAGACAAATACCATATGATCTCACTCTTACGTGGAATTTAAGAAAGAAAACAAATGAACTCATGGAAAAGGGAAAAAAGAGAAAGAGGGAAACCATAAGGGACTTTTAACAATAAAGAACAAACTGAGAGTTAAGGGAGGGAGGTAGAGGATGGGCTAGATGGGTGAGGGATATGCAGGAAGGCTCTTGTGATGAGCACTGAGTGTTGTGTGTAAGTGATGAATCACTGAATTCTACTCCTGAAACCAATACTGCACTGTATGCTAACTAACTAAAATTTAACTTAGAGAGAGAGAAAGAGAAAGACAGACAGAATACAGTGGTATAGAGTAAGCAGTTTCCAATCCAGGAAGAAGAATTTTTAGGAGCATTATTTTGTTAGGATCTAATACTCTGAGAGACTCAAAGGACCAAGTTCTCAATAACATCTTAACATGGATATTCAATAACAGACCAGGTTTATACCAAACCAGAACTACATAGCATCGTACATTTTCATTGTTAGTTCTTACAGGCAAGCCCCAAATACTGTCATTTGTGCATATCACAAGCACTGGCTTTTCCTTAGAATTCAAACTTTTATATGAAAGTGCACAAGAAGCTGTCTTGAAAATATAATCCAATAACTATACAACTATATTTCTATGTCAATATTCCTGTTAGAAAATGTATCTTAATTTAGCATCTATATCACCTAGGAAAGTTTCAGCTACAAGTAACCAAAAATCTCCATAAACCACCTTAAACAAAGAGCCCCAATATGCTCCTTTCCAGGCATTCTCAGACCCCCTCCTCCCCAAGAAAGTATATCCTCACACTTTTTGGCCAGAATTGATTGCATATTTATTTTAAACCAGTCCCTGGTAAGTAGAGTGTGATGGCCAGATTGGCTGAAACGAATAGGATTTAGGGTGTATTTAAATCATGAAGGGAAGCTGGCCACTGGCCTAAAACTGAGGCCCTGGCAGAATGGACCAAAGGAGAAAGGCACAGCCTAGTGGTTAAGAGCAAGGGCTCTGGAATAAGCCCACCTGAGTTTAAATCTGGCCTTGCCATTTGCCTGTCATGTGTCTTGAGCAATTACTTAAACGATTCACATCTTCATTTCCCCATCTGTAAAATGGGTTGTTAGGAGGAATAAATGTTAGCATCCATAAGTACATAGCTCCATGCCTGGAACATTTTAACTATAACACGTGTTTGTTAAACAGAAGGCTCAAAAATGTTTGTTTGGTACACAACCAATATGCTCAGTTCTTGGACTGAACCCAGTTTAACTTTCTGCTCAAATTATTGGAATGGATAATGCAGTTGAAGAAATCTCTTTCTGAAGCAGTTGTTTCTGAAGCTGTTGCTGACAGTTACTTATTCCCTTGAGGGAACAAAGCAATGAGAACCTACTCATAGAGAAGCCTAGTCACATGAGGCCTGTTGTCCAAAGTCTAAGGATGCTTGACCTTTATCTGGATGAAGAAGAGATTGTAGAGGAAGGAGCCAAAGAGAGGCAGGGGGAGATGTAAAGACACTGTCCTTCACTCCACGGCTCTCCCTACCCCACCGACCCCAGTAAAATGTAACCAGTTCATAATATTGTGCCCTTCTTGGAATTAATTGTGAATGAATGAATGAACGAACGAGTGAATGAATGAACAAACAAATGGAAGAATGGCAACTAGCTGCCAGACGACCTTATTTTGGGATGAGGGCTCAGTTTAGGAACCAGTAGCCCTTAGCAATTGTACATCTACCTTTAGACATTCTCAAGAACCTCCAAGAGGGTTGTTCTTCTGCTTCATGCCACTACACCATGAGGTGGTAAAAACCCAACCATCTGTTTTCACCTAGCACCCTCAGCACTCTCCTGCCAGGTGGGTGATGCTGACTCCCAAAGCCACACCACAAAAGGCTGGACAGTTAGCAACCCAGATATAAACAGTTGCACAGCTATGAAGTGTTTAAGTTTCCTGGGGCTGAAGGCCACTCAGGGTGAGTGGGAATGGGTACCTACATGGTGTGCTGCCAGGCCCAACAGCATTTCTGTCTGTGGAACAAATCCAAACAAAGATCTATAAATGTATACATGGAATGGACATAACCACCCAGTAGAGCTCCAGCCAGAGGGGAGCTCAGCTAAGCTTCATCTCACTCAGACCCTTGGGCCACTCAAGGGTCCCTATCAGTGGGTGTGAGGGTGTGAAGGGGCTGATTTCTTTTACCTCTTTGTCACCGGTGTTGACAGAGTCGTCCTGCAGGATGAGACCAAACCATACAGAACCCTTCTCCCCACTCAAGCTTAGTCATTCTGGACTCAACTTTTTTTTCCCTAAGACACCTTACCTGAGTGTACCTAGGACCTCCTTGAAGCATGACTCCTGAAGTCATGCATGGGCTACAAGGAGTCAAAGACACAGCCTTGATACCGGCTAACTTACACGTGTCACAATATATGTATGGATATCACAATTCTGGTGTAGTTTTTTTTGGTGGTTTTTCTTGTCTTGATGACATCATTGATGATGTATTATTCTTACTGAGGTAAAATTTGCATGCAGTGAAATGCCCAGATCTTCCACATACAATACCCATATTGCCACCAATATGGGCCCCTCAGGGCCCCTCTCAGCCAGTCGCCACATTTCACTGCCACTGTCGCTCCAATTTCTACTGCCATAGATTCATTTTAAGACTTGACTTCAGTTGCCCTTCACTGGATTGGCCTTGCGCTTAAAATAAAACCCACTCTCCTTACAAGACCTTGTTGGTGTAGCTACTGCTGGCCTGACCTCTCCAATAGCATCAGTCTTCTTGCAATTTCTCAAACTTGCCAAGCCCTCTCATGACCTGGGCCTTCCTACACACACTACGCCCCTCTGAAACACTCCTCTCCCAACTCTGTTTTCTTACAGCAGAGAGTGCTTTTTCCATCCATCAGGTCACAGCTGAGAACCCCTCTGCTAGGAACTTCCTGAACCCCTCTCAGGAGGTGTTTCGACCCCTCCCCCAAATGCCCATTTCTTCCATCACCTCAACTTCTTCCTTTCCTCTTTGCTCTAGCTGTGTGTGTTCTGGCGTATTGGCTACCTGTACCACTAGCTTATCCTTGTAGGCATTTATTCATCTATTTACTCCCCAATATGTGCTCAATGTTTGCTCTGTGCTGAACACTATTCAAGGTGCTGGGGATACAGCAGTGATACAAACAAAATCTTTGCCCTACTGGATTACATTCTAGAAGGGGGAGAGAAACTATAAATGAGTAAGCAAATAAACAGTGGTAGGTCAGAAGTGTTAAGATCTACGGAGGACAATACAGCAGGGAAAGGACACAAGGACTTCTCACACCAGCAAGTGCTAAATTCTCTAAGTAGTCTGAGTCCTCCCCAAGATGATGGCATATAAGCACAAACTTGAAGGTAGAGAGGGAGCAAAATAATTTGTGTATGGAGGGGAGTGCGTTCTAGGCTTCCAATGGCAGAAACATGCCTGATGTGTTCCGGAAACAGCAAGAAGGCTAATGTGACTAGAGTGGGGTGGGCAAGGGTGATTCTCACAGTGATGGAAGGGAGGAGATCTTCCATGGGTGATGAGGGGATGCTGCACGGCCATTTTGAACAGACTTGTGCCTTTTCGTTTGAGTGAAGTATGGGAGGGAGGGTTACCAGGAGGCCAGTTGGAAGCTACTGCAGTCATACACTGGGGAGGCGATGGTGGCTCCAGCAGTAGGAGTAGAGGTGCTAAATAATGATCATCTTCTAAACATTGAGTCAATAGGTTTTGTTCATGCACTGGAAGTGGAATGTGAGTGAAAGGACATGCAAGAGTCAAGGTTGACTCAGGAGGAGCTGACTGGGCCTGGGGCTGGGGTGTATTCCTTCAGTTTTGGACATGCTTAGTTCAGGATGTCTATTAGAAGTCCACATGACATCTATCCCCACTCCTGAACAGAGAGGGGATATGAATCTGGAGACAGAAGTGCAGAATGGAAGATACACATTTGGGAGCTGACAGTCTATGGATACTCCATAAACACAGGAGACTAGGTGAGATGTCATGAAGGTGGCATTGGGTCTGCTTTTCACGACCTTCCATCCAGTGCCTAGAACCCTCATCTGTGTGGTGTATGAATGTATGACCCAAGCAACAACCCACCCATGTTCTTTCCCACAATCCACCCATGTTCTTGTACTAAGCTACTGTCCATTCTTTAAACTCTATCCACTGCATCCTGCAAAATGTCACTAAGTTACAGAAACCAAACACCAAGGTGACCTTATCCATTTTCTACACACTCAGATGGACCTTTCACATCTCACTTCGATCTCATTGGAAGGCAAACCCTTGTTTATTTGCATTCATAATTCATAGGATGGCAGAGGGTGCCATTCGGTGCAAAGCCACAGGACAGAGTGGACGGCACCTTCACAGAAACTGTCCCGAAATCAGGAAGCTGACATCTTCACTCCTAGCTCACCACCAATGGTCACCTCTGTCAAAGCAAAAAAGATCTCAGTGCTTGTGTCATGACGGGAACACGGAGCCACATGTGCCACATTCAAACTGGAGGCAAGCCCCCAGGCTCCCGTCACTCCAAATGCCTCTGTCACTGAATTCGGAGTCACTGAAACGTGATTGTCAATGTGTCCACATTTCACTGCTCATGCCTTGTTTATTCTGCATTATTAAAACCTTCTCACTGCAGCTGTCTCCTATTAGTGCCCAGGTTTGCATTCATAGGTATCTGATCCAGAACTCTTTGGACATTTTGGATCACAGTTTGGAAATGTAAAAGATGGAGAGGAGGGAAAAGAAAGCAGGGCTGCTGGGAGTGGCATCACGATGGCCACCCAGCAACTTGTGCAATGAAGTTTTCAGGAGCTGGGGAGGCTGAAGGAGTTGTAGCAGTGTGCCGGGAGCCTGCCCCCAAGCCACCACCCCTCCCTCCCAAAAGCTCACTTGCTCCTGATGAACTATTTATCTCTTCTCACGCCACGTGCCCGGTAGTCTAGGGAGGAAAGTCCTGCCATTTAAGGAACGTTGATCGATTCATGTTCCAAAAGATAGCCCTTGTGATACACACTTCTTTATGGCACGTTATTATTTTTGACTCCAGTTCTAGCTTTACTCCTACATGAATCCCACAGAGTACGTGGGAAACTTGGTCCTGTGTTTTCAACACGATTTTAAATCCTTCGGTCACGTTCTCACACATTTTGGAGCTGCCCCTTAGGTCCCAGGCATCTTCTTTTCCTCTCCTTTACGAAACTTTTACATTCACTTCTGCACTCACCCCACATGTCTCCTCATTGACAAGGAGAATTTGCTGGTTTGAATTCCAGCTCTGTCAATGGACTGGGTGACCTAGGTCAAGTCAGTTATTCTTTCTTTCTGTGTCGCACTTTCCTCTTTGTAAAGTGGGACAGATGTTAGCTCCGGAAAGTGCCTGTGAGTATAAAATGGGACAAGGCATGGAAAGGACTTAGCATGGCACCTGTTGGGCTGCAAAGCTGACCCTGTCTTAATAAGAATGATTGTTGCTTCCTCTGGTATGATGTGGTCCTATGTGGGTCATGTAGAAAGGACAGTACCTCCAACAATGTCCCAGATGTGTCACATTCCTTTCTTCCTAGACCAGACAACTTGAAATGGTATTCACTCTGTCTTTCCAGATGAATAAAATATTCAGAAAATAAAATTAAATTTCTCTGTGTAAATGAATCACAGAAGAGTGGGAAGGGCCCTTTGTTTGCAAAGGCCATGTGGGAGGATTCTCCTATTCTTTGTAGACTCATTCATGCCCTGTATGGTCTGGGTAGCTCGGCTCAACTGATAACTGTGGACACATGACTTGAGTGCTGGTGAAGAGGAAGGGGACTTGTTGGAGAAGTCCAAAGGTGCCATTCCAACTAGGCTTACCCACTTTGCAAAACCAGCATACACCACTCCACCATACTTACCTCAGGAATAGCACAGGAGGGCCCAGTGTGGGCTGCTTGCTGTCCCTTTCCTTTCCCAGTTGCTGTGAACCTCTGCTCAGTCACCAACATGGGGGTGGTGGAGGCTAGGGGAGGATCCCATCCTCCACACTGAAAGGAGCACACAGATTCTGTGCATTCCCACTCAGTTTTGTTTTGTCTTTTTCTACCCCATCATCTTCCTTCTTTTCCTCCATTCTTTGGGATTGGGGCAAAAAGTGTAGTTGCAATCTTCAATACAACAGTGGGTCCAATTGAAAAGATTTAGGGGCTAAAACCTCCTACAAAGCCCACAGTGCTATGTTCCACAGCAACGTTTGCTGGTCCCTGTCTGGCCCGCAGTGAGCTATGCTTTAGCCTGGACAAGAAATTGTAGCGAAGGAAGGCAGAATAACCATGCTGAAAATGAGGCTGGAATAGGGCCGGCAGTGGAAACTGTCCCATCAAAGTGATTCCTTTCAGCAACACACACGGGGTCTACAGAAGGCCTATTACCGGGGCGCCTGGGTGGCTCAGTGGGTTAAAGCCGCTGCCTTCGGCTCAGGTCATGATCCCAGGATCCTGGGATGGAGCCCCACATCAGGATCTTTGCTCAGCAGGGAGCCTGCTTCCTCTTCTCTGCCTGCTTTTCTGCCTACTTGTGATCTCCGTCTGTCAGATAAATACATAAAATCTTAAAAAAAAAAAAAAAAAGAAGGCCTGTTACCTGGAAGGCGTGACACATGAAACCACTGGGTTCCTCTAACGCCTCAGCAAGATGGGCTGCTTTACAGCCTGGGACATGGGCGGCGGGGGGTGCTGATGGAGAGAGGTTAAATAGCGGGGCTGACTGCTTCTTAGAACCGATGACCTCTGAGGCCAATTCCAGACAAAAACTCTTTCCTCCCATGCATGAAGTCAGATGAGTTAGGTCAGATCATGCAAAATCCCAGTTAAATAAGCCCTACAGTTTGGACTCAAGAGTTTTGGCATCTTCCATTAAATCAAACAAACAAAAAGATGGGAGGAGGAGAGAATTCTATATCCTGTAACAGAGGTGAGAGGCAGGCTCTTTTTTGTTTAAATTTCCATAACTCGGCACTGTTCCTAGAACGAGTGTAAATTTTGCTTCATGCACAGCTCAGTAATTCTGTTCAGGAGAACAGAGCCAGACAATGCGGTGGCCCTCAGCTATCCCCTCACACCTACTGTGTTTACCCAGTCCTCACAGAGGAGGGATTATAATTGCAATAATTAAATAGTTGTCCCGGAAGACTGTATAGAGGAATGGCTAAGACACATGTCAGATCTGCAGCTCTCCTACTTGTTAGCTCTGTGCTACTTGGTGGCTGCATTCCCCTCACGGAGACTCAGTTTCTTCTTGTGCAAGCTGAGGCTATCACAACAGACTCATCTTTCAAGGGACCTGAGTTTTAAAGTCAGTGCTTAATACAGTAACCAACCGCAGACTAATTATGCTGTTTCTTTTTAAGCATCAAACGGAAGAGCTGACTAGCACTGAGGAACTGCATTGTATGAAGAACACGTGGTTGTAACTACTCTAAGTCTAGGGCAAGAATTCAAAGCACCAAGAGGTTCTCAACCTGAGAGATGCATGGACCCTGAGAGGCAGTGGGGGACTCTGGATTTATAGCCCTCAGCCCTTTCTCCATCTGGGGCGTCCAGTTTTTGGTTCAAATGTCAGGCAGAACTGGCCGGAAATCACTAACCCAAGCTTTCTTCCTTTCTTTTGCCCACCTGCCTTGTTCCTCACTCTCACCTTCTCCCTTGTTGGAATTCCAGCCAGTTCAATTCCAGATTGATGCAGTTCAACTAGAATACACGTATTAAAGGACCAACTTGCAAGAATGAAATAAAATATGCATCTGTGCCCATAGCCGAGATGCACCCCTTCCATTTCTCTTCCAGAGCCAGCCTGCTGCCAACCTTGCTGTGAAGCCAGCTAGCCGCCCTCAGCTGCTGCTCCAGGATCGGCTCCTCCCGGCAGCTCGCAGCCAGTTCAAGCATTAGGAAACCAGAGCCAGGCCATTCCCACCCAGTCTGGCCTCCTCTGATGGCGAGGGCAGACTTTGTCTGGGGCTCTCTTATGGGCACCGTGAAGACCTTTCCAGACCCCGCATGTTGAAGGTGCCATGCAGTCCTGCCTTCCCTTCCATCCTTACCCACAAAGGTGCAGACTAGCATCGTGGCTTGAGGCTTTCCCCAATTTTGTCTTGTCACCTGCTTCCCAGAGGACCTGGGCTGACATGTCATATAAAGTACAGGGCGTAGAATAAAGGTTCAGGAGATGTTAGATGTTACTGTTATAACTATGAGGATTTATTAAACTAATGACTCTACTACCAGAAGACGCCTAGAGGCACATATTCTCATGATGACCTGATCCGAGAGTCCTCAGTAGACTCTTGGGCCTCGCCTAGCCTACATCAATTTCTCTGCCCCGTGGCACCATTCCAAGGAGATCATTGCACTTTTCCTAATGCTTTGCTGTGCAGAGGGAATTTGAAAGCCACTAGAGGATTTGGTGAAAGCTTCAAAATTAGCTGGAAAAATGGGCCTCCACAGCCCTTTGTCTTGGCAAGAACAAACATCATGGTCCTAAGAGTCTTCTTAAAACAAGTATTGCTGAAAGCCACATTCATTAAACAGAGCCTTTCCTGAGGGAGTTCTGTGTGAAGTTATTATGGTCTACCTAGCGTGTGTAGCGTGCACACAGGACATTGATTAGTCTTGCAGAGGGAAATGGTGGTCAAGGCAACGAGGGAAAACAGAAGGGTCTCTGAATACACCCCATCAATCTGCGGCCCTAAAACATATCCATTAGAGCAGAAACACTTTTCAGTGACAGGTCCCACAAATACTGTTGAAACCCCTCTTATGATGACAGCTATAAACTCCATTCTCCTGAGATCTAAGAGGCTGGTTCCAATTCAGTGACCACAGCCTTCACAGAGTAGCTATCAACAATATGATAATGGCTTGTGATAAAGGTGCTGTTGATGTTCGGCTTAACGCAGCAGAGAGGGAAGGAAGGATCAGCAGCAATTAGGTGCTTAATAAAAACCACTTTGGAGATGCTGCTGCTGAAATGATTGTCACAGGTGGTGCAAGGGACTCAGCAATCAATCCCAATGAAGCCCATGGTTTTTTGTTTTTTGTTTTTTTGGTTTTTTTTGAAAGCACCTCTTCCATCAAATACAAACTATGTGACTTTTGCTCTACCTGAAGGAATAAGAATCAACTTGATCTGACTACTCACATAAAAGCCATGGGTAGAAGGACCACTGAAGACCTTGGGCACACTTGGGTCAATGGTGAGACTAGGGGGAGGGAAGGCAAATCCAAGTGATGGCTGCAGTTTTCACCTAATTCACAAAGCCAACAGTGATCAAGTCTCAGCATAGTGTTCTGTAACTACAATTTGAGTGTCGCTAGTTAAATAACCTAGAAAGGGAAGAGCAGACACCCATCACAACCGCACACTCACCCTCTTTGGGGTGGAGAAAATAATATCAGATTACAGGAAAAACAAATGGGACTGTAGTTACCTATCTTTCCACAGATTATTCAATGAGATTTCCACTCCTGTTTCTATTATACTAAAATTACTCTAGCCTGATACACATTTTGTACCAGAAAGAACACTGGCTGGTAAGCATGACAGACCCAGACCTGTTCGTGGTTCTGAGCGCCTTCCCTAGTTCTGTGGTCACAGGCAACCTACTTCTCTCAGTGACTCAGTTTCTTCATCTGGAAAACAGAAATAAGAATAACTACCCAACGGTTTTGTGAGACAAAATACCCATGTGGGTGTGAGAGGCCTCAGCATCCTGTCCCAATAGATTTAAAATCAACTCACAAAGTCTAGCCTGTATCCATTTCTCTGCCCCTGTGGCACCATTCCAAAAAGATCACTCTTTTCCTAACACTTCACTGAGCAGAGAAAATTTCAGTTATCATATCACATGTGACAGATGCACGGCCCAGAGAGCAAAACTGCTGTCCTATATTTATCATTGGCCCTAAGAAATAAAAAGGAGGGAATTTTTTTTTTTTAATACCACAGTTGTGAAATCTCACACTAACATTAGAGAGTTTGGGAAGTTTCATAAAAAATCCACAAGATGGGGTGCCTGGGTGGTTCACTCAATGGCCCCATTGACTCTTGGTTTTAGCTCAGGTCATGATCTCAGGGTCATGGGATCAAGCCCTGTGTTGGGCTCCATGCTCAGCAAGGAGTCTTCTTGAGAGTCTCTCCCCCTCTTTCTGCCCTACCCACAGCTCATGCACTTGCTCTCTCCAAAATAAATAAATAAATCTTTTGAAAAAACCCACAGGATTATGCTAAACGAAATAGATCAATCAGAGAAAGACAATTATCGTATGCTCTCTCCGATATGAGGTATTTGAGAGGCATGATAGGGGGTTGTGGGGGGAAGAGATGGAAAAAAATGAAACAAGATGGCATCGGGAGGGAGACAAACCATAAGAGACTCTTAATCTCAGGAAACAAACTGAAGATTGCTGGGGGTTGGGGGGTAGGGATAGAGTGGCTGAGTTATGGACATTGGAGAGGGTATGTGCTATGGTGAGCACTCTGAGTTGTGTAAGACTGATGATTCACAGACGTGTATCCCTGAAGCAAATAATACATTATATGTTAACAACAACAACAAAAAAAAAACCTACAAGATGGCTGGGTATCATCATCATAATTAATATCTCATTAATTAATTATTAAATTTTAGATACTATTTTAAGTACCTTACATTGATTACCGCATTTTAATCCCCAGCCTACTCTGTGAGGTAGGAGTCATTACTGTCCTATTTTACAGATTACAAAACTGAGGCACAGTGAAATTTAGTAACTTGCACAAGGTCACACAACCTGCAAGTAACAAAGGCTCGTCTTGTATACAGGCATTTTGATTTCCAGCCCTGTGTTCCTATAAGTATGCCAAAGTATGCCAAAGACGGGACTTCCAGACTGGCTAGCAAAGTTCTATTTCCTGACCTGAGTGGTGTTTGCTGTATATTTTATTCATGTGTATTTTCTGAATCAATTTTAATCTATTAAAAATAAAAAGTAAAACACTAGTAGCTAAAATTTTGTCACTTGGTGTTTTGTGTAAAAATGGATGTGTTTTTGCAACCATAGGCACAGAAAGATGTTTCTGCAATATTGTAATATTTGTCTCCTATTGTAATATTTGTCTCCTGGTTGGCTGCAATATTATAATATTTGTCTCTTGGTTGGCTCAGTCAGAAGAGCATGGTGAGACTCTTGATCCTTGGGTCATTAGTTTGAGCCCCATGTTGGGTGTAGAAATTATTTAAATAAATAAAAAAGATTTGTCTCACATGTTTAGGACCGTGGCACAGAATGAAATGGGAATTGTATTTTAAATGTGTGGTAGGAGGTGATGTTGTTCACCAGAGTCCATTGGAAAATGGGGAAATGATAGAAGGGAAGCATTTTTATTTTGGCATGCTGAATCACTCTCTGCCTTGACTGTATTTCTTTCAACATTCATCTACTTCTCTCTTCACGCATTTGTCTCCTAAATTCTCGTTCTCCTCTTTCTCTCATCCTTTTCTCTTCTTAGCCTCATATCCATATCCTTCTAGTTTCCCTTTCCTTGTCTCTTTCTCTTTTCTTATATAGAACCTGAAAACATTTCTTATTGGCTTTATTTATTGAATATTATAATATTTATTGACTATTACATTCTTTAAAAATTATTGTATACAAACTTCAATTAATCCTCATGAATTAAGTTTCCATTGATACAGGTACCCCTTGATTGACTTCTAATTTCCTAGCTTAATGATTCCCAGTAACAAAACTTCTGTGCCTTAAGAAATTTTAGGACTGGGGGTGCCTGGGTATCTCAGTGGGTTAAAGCCTCTGCCTTCGGCTCCGGTCATGATCCCAGGGTCCTAGGATCAAGTCCTGCATCAGGCTCTCTGTTCAGCAGGGAGCCTGCTTCCTCCTCTCTCTCTGTCTCCCTCTCTGCCTACTCTCTCTCTCTCTGTCAAATAAATAAAAAAATCTTTAAAAAAAATTTTTAGGACTAGAAAGGTTACCATGTTATGGCCTAAGAGGAAAATGAAGTTTATGAGCATAAGTTGCCCAAAGTAATCTGCTTACATCTTACATACCTCTTGCTTTTTTTTTTTTTCTTTCCTATAGACACCTGGCAGAGAAATCACATGCTGGGACTGTTTCTTAGCCTATAACCCAGCTAGGGCTTAATCTTGCTATTGTTAAAGAGATCTATGCCGAGGACATACAGAGACTCCAGCACTGTGTGGAAGGATGGGCCCACAAAGGCTGGGCATGGCCAGAAAGATCATACCCTAATCCCAGGATCTCTGGGCCTCATTCTCAGAACTAATTTGTGCACTAGGACATGACTCAAAAATCTGATTACCAGGCAGAAAAGTGTATTTTTAAAAATCTGCATAGCTCTTCTAAAGAGACATCTGCATTCTTTATTTAACAGCTGTATACAGGGTGCTCTTCAGTGCAGTGTGTATCATCTTTCCACTTGAATAAGTACTGGGTGCTCCAGCCCATCCCTCATCAACTTGGTCCACACCAGAATCTCAGAACTCCATGCGGTCCTAACTGTCCCTGGACCCATCATACTGGGCCTTTATAACAAACCCTAGTACCCTCCCAATGCAAACAAACAAATAAAAACAAACAAACAAACCCCAAAACACCCTAGCCCCCCATCCCCACTTCAAGTTCTAAGATTTCCTTGACTCTCTTTGGGAAGTCACAACCTGGTCAGGACCTCAGACAGCTCCACATCTCTGTTGGGGAGCGGCCTATACCTGTTGGAATGTTCTGTAAGCAGGCTGGGGTCCCTCATCCTTGACCTCTTCCTCTGCTGCTGAAAACACTGTTTCTTCTTCTTCCTCGTCACTTTCTTCAGAGCAGGAATCAAAGGCATCAGCATAATACTCTTCAGCCACAAGCGGGTCTTCAGGGATCTCTGAAATAGAGAATAAACAACAATCAGACCCTATAAGTCATTAAATTAGAATGAGTCTAGGATCTCCCATATTTTCCCAGAGATATATGTTATGCTTGCACTGACAAAGCTTTCATGGAGTGTAAAGCTGAATATTAGCTTCCTGAAGTGTCTGGTTGACTTTAATAAATACTCAGCAAAATTAAGCCAGTAGAGGAAAGGAGGGATGATTCATTTATATTTTGAAGGTGGAAGAATAAAACCATGACATGAGAAGAAATGATCTCCTTTAAAGTCTTTACATTCAGAGGCATGAATCCTTAAGACAAATGAGGGGATTTAGGAACAAACACTGGATGAGAGGCTTTGGCTGCAGGACCCTATTACACACCCACATTAAATTTCTGCAGAGGCTGTTGGAGCAGAACTTGGTCAGCACTCTTCCCTGTTGTTTCTTTTTTAAAAAAATATTAGTTATGAGACCAGGCAAGATGGATAGGATATACAGCAATGGCATTTAGGCAAGCCGAGGGAAACATTATGAGTTTTTTCCCAACAGGCTATGAAGGCTTTTGAGGTGGAGTCAGCTGGGACCTTGCTTACTCACCTCTATATGTGACATTTATTTTTTTTTAAGATTTTTATTTATTTGTGTGTGAGAGAGCACGCACGCACAAGCAGGGGGAGCTGCAGGCACAAGGATAAGCAGTCTCCCCACTGAGCAAGGAGCCCAATATAGGACTCAATCCCAGGACTCTGGGATCATTACCTGAGCTGAAGGCAGATGCTTAACTTACTGAGCCAACCAGGCATCCCTATTTTTTTTTTTTTAAAGGAAAGACCATCCCTTAAGTTGATGCCAAGAAGTGGCTACCTAAGTTATTTTATGCAATGTTATT
Source organism: Mustela nigripes (assembly GCF_022355385.1). Lineage (NCBI taxonomy): Eukaryota > Metazoa > Chordata > Mammalia > Carnivora > Mustelidae > Mustela > Mustela nigripes. The sequence continues at coordinate 88,341,655 of NC_081558.1, read as the reverse complement.
ACTAACTAAAAATGTAATTTTTACTTATAATGGTTTTCAACCAAGAAAGGCCAAGAATAGGTCACCAAACAACAACAACAACAACAAAAACCCATAGCGATATCAACTCCAATTTCCTAAAGAAGGCATAGAAATTGGGAAATACTGTTGGGGAGAGGAGTGAATTACAGTGACAGCCCACACATTAAAACCATGGGCATTTTCGGCTTTGCACCAGACTCTGATTTATAAACAAAAACAACTCTTCTGATTTATAACAAACAGCACTGTATTTCATCCCACTGTTTCTACTCTGTGTTTACTGGGGGAAAATACGGAATTACGGGTCAGAGAATCAGGTTTGAATCTAAGCTCTACCACCTCTTATGTAAGAAGTGAGGCAAGGGGCTTGAGCTTCCTGAGCCAAGTTCTCCAGTAAAACTGGCATAAGGGAAACCTAGCAGGGTAGCTATGAAGATCCAGTAATAGGATTCTTATGAAAGCATTGTCTATAGGGAAACTTTATAAAATGTTCACTCAATTTCCACATCTGAAAAAAGGGGCTTTTTGTTAACTGATTCCAGAATCCTCTGGAAGTAAGATACTTAGGGACTACTTTAAAATCTTTGTTATCTATGGTTTCCCATAAGACAAAAGAGTCAGTGTCATGGCATCAAAATTAGCTCAAAAAGACAAAAATAATATATACTCAAAACTGCCTTTGCCAGCTTCTTAGGAAGGAGCATATTGGGCATTTTGGAAACTCCAACACAGCCTGTTTCCCTTCAGATCACATGTTTTCAGTTGAACAGCAAATGAAGTAGATTCTTTGTATATAGGGGTCACGTTTTATAAAAATCTTTATTCAAGATTGATTAATGAAATGGAATGGTGGACAGAATAATGTGACTCCCTGTGTCTCTTCGTCCGCTCCCCAGCATCTCTCTTTTTCACAGATTGGTCCATTCTTTCCCCCTCTTCCCACTCCCTCCTATTTCCTCTTCCTCTCCCAAAGGCTCTCTGTTTGTCTGACAGTTACTCATTCATTTACTTATTCCTTATATTCTCCCTTTTCCCCTCTATTTCTCTTCCCCTCCTCCTTTAGGCCAGAATATTTGCTTTCAAATTTTACTGTGACACAAGAGGAAATATATCATTTACATTGTTGCCCAGCACACAGAAATGTGCTTACATTTGTGTACAAATATAAATTTATAGTTGAAAGTTTCATGCATCAAGATTTACCCATACTAAATATGACACATTCTAGTCTTTCACATTCTATTCAATTTTTTACAATGCTAGTTGCAACTTGTTAAAGTGATTTCTCAACACACAATTTGAAGAACACTGGTTGAGAATGCTGGCTTTGGAATCCAAAAGATCTACGTTTAAATCAAGGCTCTAATATCAGCTCTGTGACAGGCATTACTTAAATTTCCTGTACTTCAGTTTTCTCACCTGTAAAATGGACATGACTGTAACCATCTCTGAGGATTGTTGTGAACATTAAATAGTATGATGGATGCAAAGCACTGTGTACATGGTAGGCACCGAATAGATGTCATTTACTAACATGTAACATAAAACTCTGTATATGTGTTGCCTGTAATGCACAACACCAAGAAGAAATATAAATATTAGACAATCACAGATTTTTATCAAGTTTAATTTTATATATACACATACATGCACAAAATAGAATTACTTCTCAAAATCCATACCGTACACATTTCAAATGGGCAGTAAGGCAGCAGGCCAAACCATACAGACAAATCCTTCTCTTGATAAATACCAAACCCCACCTCCCATAACATGGCTTCTGTGCAGTCTTAGCCTCAGAGGAAAGATTCCCTCTCTCACCAGGGTTCCCCTCCCAGGAAGGAGAGGAAGGAAAGAAATGCTCAGTAGAATATGCCATCCTGGGACTTATGCCCGAGTCAGGAAACTGACTGGGATGAAGCCACCTCCAATATTTCTTAAACAAGCACCACTATCTTGGTTCATCTCAAAAAAGTTCATTTTCAAAAGGAAAAGTCAAAAGAAATATAAGTCTGCTCAAACTGTGTTTGTCAAGCTATGTGTTTTTCAAACGCGGGCCCAGTTTGAAGCCTTGTTAGGCTAAGGCTCATTTCTCCTGTCATTGAGGGAAAATGGTCCGTGATAAATAGCTTTAATTTCCTCACACCCTGAAGTCAGCCTCATAACAGATGCGCTGGAGCGGCATTCCCGATCTCTGCGAGGCTGGGTGGGCAGCGGCAGTGTGTTTGTGAAGGAATCCTCTCATGGCTGCCTGAGCTTGGGCATGGTTGTTGCAGGTCCACGATGGAGAAAAAGACAGGCGATCACCCTGTGCCACGCAAAGGATGCTGTTTGCCAGACCTTTCAATTAAGACCTTAATACGGATGCCGGGGTGTCAGTTGAGCCACCAACTCCTGGTTTCGACTCAGGTCATGATCTCAGGGTCAGGTTCGTGAGATCAGGCCCCAAGTCTGGCTCCGAATTCAGCATGGAGTCTGCTTATTCCCTCCCTCCCCCTCAGTCCACCCGCCAGTGCTCTACCTTAAATAAATAAATAAACACATAAATAAATAAATAAATAAATAAATCATTAAAACTAAAAAAGACCTTAGGGACACCTGGGTGGTCAGTTGTTAAGCATCTGTCTGGCTCAAGTCACGATCCCATGGTCCTAGGGTCAAGCCCTACAACAGGCTCCCTGGTGGGCAGAGGGCCTGCTTTTCCCTCTCCCACTGCCCCTGCTTGTGTTCCCTCTCTCACTATCTCTCTGTCAGATAAATAAATAAAATTTTTTAAAAAAGCAAATAAATACAAGATACAAAATAAAAAAGACCTTAATGTATATCTTCCTCTAAGACTTCAGTGAACATCAGTAGCCCCCTCGGGTATTACTATAACACAGATCACTAGGCCCTGCCCAGATGCTGATTCAGTAGGTCTGGAGGGAGGCCCGAGAACTGCATTTCAAACAAGTTGTCAGGGAATGCTGGTGCTGCTGGTCTGGGGCCACAACATCCAAACCACTGCTCTAGGATGTGACCAGTTCAAATAAAAGTACTATCATATATAATTACATAGACGCACTATAATAAAATACATAAGGCTATAATACCTGTACATCTTCCAACCTTACATACTACAAACCCTAAAAAATGAAAAAACAAACTTTACTTTATAAGAGTTCAATCCTTTGTGTCATGAGTTTCTTAACTACTCACGATTTCTGTGAAGTTTTATAGAACTGTCCCCATTTTGCTGATGGGGAAGAACAAAGTAGTCCAAAGTTACAACACTTCCACAGTTTGCAAAAGCACATTCATATCCATTATTACATTTAATCAGTGCAACAGTTATTCAAGCTAGACCAGGAAAACAATTTTATCTTGTTTTTCAGACTGTGAAATTGAGGTTCAGACAGGCTAATAATCAACTGAAAGTCACACAGCTATCTTCAGGGTGGACACTAGATTAGAACACAAATAACTTGAATCCGATCTTTTTCCCATTGAATGGCGCTATTTCATGGGTAGCTAGGAATTTTCATGTCATGAATTAAACCATGTCATGAATTAAAGTCATGATTGTCTTCCCCCACCACTCTGAAAGATGTTGGACAGCAAGGGATAGACCTTTTTTAAAAATTTTTTTTTTAATTTATTTTCAGTGTAATAGTATTCCTTGTTTTTGCATCACACCCAGTGCTCCTTGCAATCCGTGCCCTCTCTAATACCCACCACCTGGTTCCCCCAACCTCCCACCCCCCATCCCTTCAAAACCCTCAGATTGTTTTTCAGAGTCCATAGTTTCTCATGGTTCACCTCCCCTTCCAATTTCCCTCAACTCCCTTCTCCTCTCCATCTCCCCATGTCCTCCATGCTATTTGTTATGCTCCACAAATAAGTGAAACCATATGATAATTGGCTCTCTCTGCTTGACTTATTTCACTCAGCATAATCTCTTCCAGTCCCGTCCATGTTGCTACAAAAGTTGGGTATTCATCCTTTCTGATGGAGGCATAATACTCCATAGTGTATATGAACCACATCTTCCTTATCCATTCGTCCATTGAAGGGCATCTTGGTTCTTTCCAGTTTGGTGACGGTGGCCATTGCTGCTACAAACATTGGGTACAGATGGCCCTTCTTTTCACTACATCTGTATCTTTGGGGTAAATACCCAGTAGTGCAATTGCAGGGTCATAGGGCAGTTCTATTTTTAGTTTCTTAAGGAATCTCCACACTGTTCTCCAAAGTGGCTGCACCAACTTGCATTCCCACCAACACTGTAAGAGGGTTCCTCTTTCTCCACATCAAGGGATGTGGACTTTTGACTTTCTGAGATGGGAAAACTGAAGCTTAGTCATCCTGATGAACTGCCTGGAAGGAGATGGGAATAGTGAATGACAGGGCCCCTCCCTTAGACTCAGCCCAACTGTCACTACACTTGACCTCAGATGTGCTCGAACTGCAGGGTACATCAGGATCCCCTGGAGGCCTGATTCCTGGCCCCATGCCCAGTGTTTCAGATGCAGTAGTCTTGGGAGGAGGGCAGCGCGGGCTATGCGGTAAGACGCTGCTGCCAAGTCTGGCAACACTCTTTAAGAACTACCACTCTACCTCTTAGGACCTTCAAGGAGAAAGTGACATACAAGTGCAACTGTTTAGTGAGACATTCCCCCATACTTCATCAATTATTGCACCAGCTCTTCAAACTTCTAAAATGATCGGGGAAATGCACCAAGGAATTAAAAAAAAAAAAAAAAAAAGAGGCAATAAAACAAGAACTTTTCATCAAGTCAAAACCAAGTTTCCTCTAAAGGAACTTGGTTATGTGGCAGGAATACCTCAGCCTGTGCACCCGCCACCACCCTGAATGATTCTAACCATTCAGTACACCGTGAGCAGGTGCATGCCATGAGCTTAGCACAGTGGTTTCTACAGGGTGGTCCCAGAAGAGCAGTAAGAACATCACTTAGGGTCTTACTAGAAAAGCAAATTCTTAGGCATCCCAGACTACCTGAATCAGAAACTGGGGTGAGGGTCCAACAATCTGCATTTTAGCAAGCCCTTCAGGGGGATCCTAGAAATTTAAGAACCACAGACTTAGCATAATGCCTAGCACTTACTGTCTGCTCAGAGAAAAATAGTTTCTTCCGATACCCCCCATTGATAAGCTCTTAGGAGGCAGGAGCCACGCCTATCCTGTTCCCTGTGGCTTCTCCAACCTGTGGCTCAAAGCAGACACTCCAAACCTTTGTCGAATAAATGAATGCCTACGTTTCTAAAAGATAAGGACTTTCGAACTACTACATAGTATTTCATGTAAAGAATTTCCTAATCTTTGGGGGAGGGCCAGGAGAAGGCAGGGAGGGAATATGAAGATTTTTTTCCCCTGAGACTCCTCTTTCTCTCCTCTCTCTCGAAGACTCGGAACTTTTATCTCAGAAGGAATCATAATTTGCAACAGTAAAAATGTCTTCTTCATACCAACATCTGCAGCTGTCTCTGAGTCTAGACTACGCAATGTGTGACAGCAGTCACTGGTAGTCTGTGCTCTCCTCCAGGTGCCCAGACTCCGCTTCAGCTACAAACCACTCTCCGCACATCTAATAATAGTGTCAGAACGGTTCGGTGACCAAGTGACTTGTGATTTGGGAAATCCAACAGATGCACTCACACTTTTCTGCCCCTTCTCCTAGGAAGCCAGCAATATCCACAGGACACTTTTTAAAATGGTTCTCACTCTGCCCACCATCTAGGAGAAAGCATTTCCTCATAGAGAGCATGCTCTCTCCTGCTGCGGCAGAGCCGGCTGGGGCTGAGTAGGGTACCTCGGGCCAGGCAGCTGCCCAGGGATGCCCTTCTTTATTTTTCCTTTCTTTTTTAGTTTTTCTAAGTGGGCAATGGCTTTATTATGAGCCAGAAAATACTGAACAAAAGATATAATATGAAGAAACTGATCTATTGTTAGATCTTGATGTGGCTTCCAAAGACCATCTTCTCCCATTATAAATTGGGAGCAGCGGTGCTCAGAATGACAATAGTTATTATTATACTGTCAAGGCAGTCCTCAGAATTTCTTATTTTCCTAAAAATGGCACTTGTGGGTGTGAAAAGGATTGCCTTAATCCATTTTTTAATGAAAACATTTTAAATAAAGACATCACCTCATATGTAGGAGAAACCTGTGATTAACATGCTACATCATTCCCCAAACTACTGGGTGAGACAACGTCTGGAGAAGGCACTCAGAGGCAGACACTGTCAATACTGAGCTGCCTCAGTTTCCCCAGGGAGCGCTGTCTTGTGTAAGGTTGGGACAAGTTGGGATAAAAAACACCGAAACTGAAGCCCAAGTTAACTGGTGATGTCTGCTGCTGCCTCCCACCAGGAGCGGGAATAAGGAGTAGAGATTAGAAGATAAGCTATAGGGTCAGCCTGAGGTTCAAATCTGGCCCTTGTTGTGTATGGGCTGTGTGACCCTGGGCAGCCTCTGTCACTTCTTGGGTCGGTTTTCTAACTCTAAGTGGGCATAGTGAATACTACTGGTGTGCCACTGAAACCTCCTAACCAGACACATTTTGGCACACTCACACTCCAGCTGTGTTGCTGTGTTTGTCACACACTTACCATCACAATGTTGCTGTGTTCGTCAGCTCAGGCCATCACAGCAAAATGCCACACACTGCGAGGCTTAAACAACAAAAATGCATTTTCTCATAGTTCTGGAAGCTAGAAGTCCGAGGTCAAGGTGTCAGCAGTTCTGATTTCTCCTGGGCGCCTGACCCTCTGCACACTGGTGCTCCTGGTGTTTGTCAGTGTCCTCATCTCCTCTTCTAACAGAAGAACCAGTCGGATAGGATTGGGCCTCATCCTAACAGCCTCATTTTACGTTAATCACCTCCTTAAAGGCCCTATCTCCAAATGTAGTCGCATTATAAGGTACTGGGGGTTAGGGTTCAATATGTGAATTTTGGGGGGACAAAATTCAGCCTGTAACAATGGCTAACAGGGCACAAATGTTCCCTTCTCCAGACAAGTGCTCTCAGATCGAAGAATTTCCTTAGCAAAGAGGTTATACATTCCCTCCATTGTGGAGAGCAGCCCTGGCCAGTGACTGCATGACTTACAGTGGAGCCAGCCCCCTGGTATCACCTGCTCCAAGTGGGATCAGGCTCCTTCCACTGCTGCCCTGTCCAGACATACCCCCCGCCCCCAGCCCAAGAGTGCTCACTCAGCAAAACACATGCACCAGAATAACCATCTCAGGCTCCGCATCTAAGGAGTCCAACCGAAGACTTGGGGATATTACAATAATAATATGTGAACTCATGAGTATAGCATACAATTTTACAAAAGATAAGTGCTGCTATTCAATTATGTAAACACCTCTTAAAGGAAAACAGAGGCCAGCAAGGTCAAATTCTTTTATATTATACATTTAATCCTCAAGACTTTCTAGAAAACAATAGAGCCCATACCATATGGACACTGCTAAAGTGAGTCATTTGTTAGATATCCGTTACATCTCAGACACCTCAATTTTTTATTTCTTGAGGTCTAATCTCCTTGCCCTGCTAAAAGTTTTCTTAAAATGCTCTATCTAGTATGGTGTCCAGAGCATAGTAAGTGCTTAATAAATGACTGTAAGTATTCCCTTCAGTAGAAAATGTCACTTTTCTTCATAGCTCACATACCAAACATAAGTACTTATCATTCCAATTTTAGCAATATGCTGCTGAAGCAAGCACCCAATTTTAAGTATCTAGAAAAATACCTGACATGAGTGCAGGGGAAGAAAAGATGATCCCTTCTGCCAGAGACAAGAGGAGGGCTTTGGCCGTACTCCAGAGAAGAGGTAGGGAAGGAGTGGGAGGGGTCAGAGCCAACAAGGTGCTAGAAAATCACATGCTCCTTGAGATGCTACACTCATCAGACACTTAGCATAGTAGGTGGAGAGGCTGGGTTTACTGTCTGAACCACTAAGTGCCAGAGGAGGCCCCCAGCCTCAGTACCTGAGACACAGGCAGAGAGAGCCTGCACGGCAATCATGAAGAGAGCTCTGGACAAGCTTCGGTTGAGCCAAGCTTCCTGTCGTCTTGGGACAGGGCGTCCAAAGCAATGTCTGGGTTGTATCATTATTGGTTTGTAAAAGAATTTATACATAAAGGGCCAAGAGCAGAGCTGGAGCAAACTCCCTTGTCTTTCAGGGAGACAGCTGGACTCCGCCAAGGAGAACTATCGTTGCGGAGATCCCAAGCTTCCGTTCTCCTGCAAGCTAATAAAGGTACTCAGTTTGTCACACCTGGACGTACCTTCCCCTGCACTGAAGATAAGGACTGCCTCAGAAATTTTGCTGTTTTGGAAAAGGCACTGTATCCACTTCTAAACTTCAACATACACTGGGTTTTATTTTTCCTTTTCAATTTTTAAAAGCCATCTCTCCCCCCGCTGTGATCATGAGATGGTTTTTCATGGTTATGCAGTGAGTCATCAGCTGGGCCTAGTTCTCGGGGTGTCCTAGTTCCCACCAGCAGCTATTAAGATTGCTCATGGGAGCTCAGAAGTCATGGAGGGGGAAGGGTCCACTCGGAGGGCAGCGATCATTATTTTCCACAGTGAGTCATCCCTTTTTATGGTTCCCATGGGCTTCTGCTGGAGGTCCTGGAGAGGCCGTTACTCCACATTCCAAATGCTGCTGCATCTCTATTTCATTACAAAGAGCCCCCTTCTGGGCCTGTGGGAAGCGAGTGTAATTTTCAATCACCATAACATTTAGTGGGGCTGGAGGCTTAGAGCAGCATATTTGCTAGGGAACATTTTGAACCAATGTTCAGTTCAGGGAGGAATATGGACAGCCCTCAGTGAAACGAACACACTTATACTCCAAGGCAGAAATGAAAACTCCAGATAGCTCAGCTCTTGCAATCGCCTCCAATCTTACACAGGATGCCACATATCTTTCCTAAAGCACTTATTACCATATCATTCTTCCCCCCAGCAGTGGCTCCCCCACTGTCAATGGCAATACCTGGGTGCAACTCTCTTTCCCAGACCTTTCTCCTCGTATCAATGAGTCCGCTAGCTCTCAGTTAAAGGTCCATGCCTAAAGGGATTCTGACTGGGTGGCCCTGGGCTGGGTCCAAGCAGTTTTATATTTCTGATGCTTTCCAGACGGTTCTCCTATGTCCCTTTAGAACAGGACCTAGGCTTTCATAACCTGGACTCAACATTTTCTCCTTCGCTCACTTTTGGTTTCTAACTTCCATTTCTTTAAAGAGCTCTCTGTCTAGAATTGCCTTGTCCAATATGGTAACCGCCAGGCACATGTGGTTATTTAGATCAAAATTAATTACAGTGACAGAAAACGACACATTCAGTTCCTCAGTTGCGCTGGCCACATCTCAAGCACTTGAAAGCCATCTGTGACAAGATTATAGAACATTTCAGTCATCACTGAAAGTCCTACCAGACAGTGCTGTTCTAGACTGTCCTCCTTTCTATGTCTAGCTCTACTGGACTGCACCCTCTCGCTCAGATCTGGCTAAATTTCTTTGAAGCCCTGGGATGTGAGTCCCTCTCCCACTCTGACCCTCTGCTCCTCCCTTGGCCAGCACACCCTCCAGCAGCCCCCATCCCTGCAAACGAGAACGTAGCACCACAGGCCAGAAGGTTTTCCAATCCTCATTGCCCTGGACTTAGCAGGGGGAGGCAGTAACTTGATCTCACCGTAGTCCTGGGCCTCCTCTGCATGTCCCCAGAGCCACTTCAAAGGACCTATCAAATCAAACTTTCTCATTTATAAGATGCCTTTTCTACCTTCTTTTATACAGTGCCTACAAGTTGAGCTGTTTTTTTCTTTTTTAAGTTTTTCTTTAAATGCCAGTTCGTTAACAAAACAGTGCAGTATTAGTTTCAGGTGCACGACATAGTGATTCAACACTTCCATACTTCACCTGGTGACGAGTAGAGCTTTCAAAGATATTCATCACTCCCCCTTCATCCCAGAGTGAGGCAGCTCATGGACCTCCTAAGTCCCCACAGTAGATAATGTCTTTCATTGCAGAGCAGAGATCAAGTTCACTTTATTAATCATATCACTAAATATAAGCGGGACGAAATCTCAATTACACACAATACATTTATAGTCGGGGGTTGGTGGCAGTGGCTTGGTTTTCTATCTTTTTGATGCTTTCCTCTCTCACACAATAAGCTATAGGTTAGTACTAGAACTGTGACCTATTCTAAAATAAAGCCTCAAAACTAAGGCTAAAATTAGCCATGCTGATTAGCTTAGCCTGCAGCATCACACATGAGGCTGTGAAAGAATTTTCTTAGCCAAATGCATATTCATGACCCTTTCTGTAAGGAGGGCTAAATTAAGTACAGTACAGTGTCTTTTTTCTATATAGGACAGCAGCTTCTCCTGTAAGTTTTTCTTCGAGTGACATCTATTTGAGCAAGCACACCAAAGGTACCCCTGCCCCAACATAAGAAAGAAAGAAGCTCCATGATCCATTTGGAAATAGGTCTCCCTCAAGCTCTGAAGTCTGCTTTTATTCTACACGTCAAGGTGATTCTCCCGTAGGCAAAACTCTTAACATTTCTCTGAACTTGTTTTTCTGATTCGGAAAGCAAAAGTCAAAATAAGGAGGTAAAGTTTGTCTTTTCTCCACCAGGTTCAGAGAAATAAATATGGACTGGGGAATCCACACTCTCACGGGGAAATAAAGGGAGACCGAATAGAGAGACCCTGAAGGAGCTGGGGCTGTGGGGCTGGATGCCACGCCATGTCAGGAGACATCAAGTGTTGTGATTTTAGGCACCTAGCTTGAGCTCCCTGGGCCTTATGTGTCTCATCTGTAAACAGGGGACGGTAATAACTCAGCACCCTAGAACCTGAAGCCTGAGCTAGGTGGTTTCAGGTTGTTCTCCTACTCTAGGGCTTGCAAGTGTACAAGATGGAGTAACAGACTAGAATCAGCATGCACATGAATCATCTGGAGAACCTCATGAAATATGAACTCTGCCCAGTAGGTCTGACGTGGGGCCTGGGAGTCTGCATTTCTGACATGCTCTGGCTGCGCTGGAGATGCTGCTGGTCCCCGAACCGCACTCTGAGGAGTAAGAGATTCGACCACTGCTCTGGGCTCCTGGCCATCAAGTATTCGTCAAGAAGTGAGATCACAATGAAGATTTTTGTGAAGTTGAAGAATCTGAAATGCTATTAAAATGAAGCCTTTGCCACCTTCTTATTTTTCTTTGGTTATATTTCCTCATTAACAGAAGCTCGGTTGTGTGCAATGCATTTAGCAATTTGTTTGTTGGCAGAAACAACACCTTGTGCCAAATAGGATTCCTCTCCGACGAAATCCTGAAGTTATTTATTTTTTCCACCTCTATTCTCCTGGAAAATATTTGCTTCTCCTCAATAGCAACCCCACAGTTAACTGGCCAGCTGGAGGCAGTCAGTAAACTGCCAGAAGATGCTTGCTGGTGCGGATGTGCTTAGTTCACCAGTGTGTACAGGTCAACTGAACATGGCAAGATGGGTTGATGATCATAAAAACATGTGGGAACTCTACTGCACTGCTACTGTGGGCATGACATTCATTTAAATGTTTTAATTAAGGGAAGTGCATCTTATATACACTAGCTTAGGCCCGTTTTTGTGGTCCAACTCAGGTAAAGTTTCTACTGCAATCTTGGATTTCCTGAGTGACCTGCCCTTGCTTGACCTGGTTACTTCCTGTGGAATGAGATATAGCCTTAGAGAGCAAGGTAAGCCCAAGTTTAAAAGGAGCTGTTGTGGGGTGCCTGGGTGGCTCAGTAGGTTAAGCATCTGCCACAGGCTCAGGTCATGATCCCAGGGTCCTGGGATCAAGTCCCTCATCAGGCCCCTTAGCATGGAGCCTGCTTCTCCCTCTGCTTACCACTCCCCAGGCCTGTCCTGTCAAATATATAAATAAAATCTTTTTTTTTTTTTTAAGGAACTGTTTCATGGTCTATAAACTCTAGACAAGCTTCCATTTACATATCCTTAAAATAGTAAATAATAGCAATTATTTACCTTTGTATGAACCTTCATGATTAAAGTGCTTTCAAATATTTTTCTCTTTTCTCCCTCACAACATGAGCAGGTGATGTTAGCCCCCCCCATTTTGTAGACAAGGAACATAACATTTGGAGCTGACATTTTTAAGTTAATTTGAAAGTGGCACACCCCAAACCATGTCTTCCGATTCCAAATCTAGGGCTCATTTGGATTAAATCATGGTGACTACATAATTCAATTTGGCCATTCTGTAGAGGTAGGCACTCGATTTGGTCACATACTCGCAAATGCAACAACATTTCCAAAAGGTGACTTTTTCAATTCATGGCAGCCTCTATGTCTTATCCAGATGTCAGCTCTTTCTCTTCCTCTTCTCAACCACTCTCTCTACACATGCATACCACAAAATACCACAGAGCACTTTCAAATAATGTCTAAAATAATGACCAGAAGTGAAAATGTAATTTTTTACATAGGAAGTCACTAGGAAGAGGCGTTCAACAAAAATTACTGCACTAGGGGCACCTGGGTGGCTCAGTGGGTTAAAGCCTCTGCCTTCGGCTCAGGTCATGATCCCGGGGTCCTGGGATCGAGTCCCACATTGGGCTCTCTGCTCAGTGAGAGTCTGCTTCCCCACCTCTCTCTCTGCCTGCCTCTCTGCCTGCCTCTCTGCCTACTTGTGATTTCTGTCTGTCAAATAAATAAATAAAATCTTAAAAAAAATTACTGCACTAGTTATCTATTGCTGCATAATAAGGTACCCCCAGACCATGACTTAAAACAATAATAAACATTGATTATCTCAAGTCTGTAAGTCATGAATCCAGGAACGGCTCAGGGGGAAGGTTCTGGTTCAGGGCCCACCATGAGGTTTTGGCTAAGAAGGCATCTGGGACTATAGTCATCTCAAGGCTTGATAGGGAACTGGAAGATGCAATTCTAAGCTCACTCACGTGGCTTTTGGCAGGAGAGCTCAGTTCCTTGAACACAGCCTTGAACATAGAGGAGCTTGAGCATCCTTACAACATAGCAGCTGGCTTCCCTCAGAAGGAATGATCCCAAAGAGCAAGGCAGAAACTGCAATGTCTTTTGTTTCCTAGCCTTGGGAGACACACTTTTCAATTCCCATTCTATCCAACTGACTACACAGATTATTCCTAGTCAGTGTGGGATGAATACTGGCATGAATACCAGGAGGCAAGAATCATTGTGGGGCATATTGGAGAATGGTCACAAAAAAATTACCTAGAAGTTTCACTTTTGTTTCTTTTTTTTTTAGGTAAATATTTATTTTATCATGATGTATAGATAGTCGGGTTGTTATAATGAGGTTACATAATAGACTTCACACTAGAACTCTCTCCTAATATCCAAGTTGGTGATACCTCAACCTTTAAAGGATTATAAAGAGAAAAACACACATGTAGCAAGATTCGGTTCATAATTAGGATACATATGGATTTGAACAGTCAGATCCTAATGAAATTTCATTGTTCCCCAAGTGGTCAAAATCATATTTAGGGGAAGTAAGTATGTAATTATTTGTAGCATCACATCATATCACTAGAATTCTAAGTATTCACAAAACTCATGGGGAGAAAAATACCACAAAACTAAGATATACCATAACCTACATTAAGGTGAGCATGAACTGATTAAACAGAGAAATGTCAAGAATGTGGGACTCTGATCAGGAGCATTTAATTGGGTCTATGTCAGAGTTATCTGAAGAAAAAGAACCAGTAGGATATGAGAGGGAGAAGACAGAGACAGACAAATTATTTTAAGTAACTGGTTCTCACAATTATAGTGGGAGGTTGGCAACTCCAAAATGTGCAGGGCAGGAGAGCCTAGGCAAAAGTTAATTTTGCAATCTTGAGTCCAAAGGCAATTTGGAGGCAGAATTTCTTCTTCCCCAGGGGGACCTCAATTTTTTCTCCTAATATCTTTAGCTGATTGGATGAGACCCACCCAAATTATGACAAGTGGTAGCTTTACTCAAAGTCTACTGATTTAAATGGTAATCATATCTAAAAAATACCTTCACACAACATCCAGGGTGGTGTTGGAGTAAACATCTGGGTACCACAGTCTGGCCAAGTTGATATATAAAATTAACCATCATAAGATCTAACAGGAGTATTCTTTCCCAGCTTGGATTCTTACAGAGAAGATGAATGAAGCTGGCAAAGAGAACTCAAATCTTCCACTCAGGTTGCAAAAGTCCCAAACAGTAGAATTCCAGGACACTCCCAGGACTGAGCACCATCTTAACACCTAAATGTTGACTTAGAGGCCAGTTTCTTAAATAGAAACAAGAAGCTACTGTCAGAATAAATATCCTACCTTAAAAAGTTCTTGGTCTCTAAGTATTCAAGGTAAACTCTCTACAGATCTCTGGTAGAGTTTTCTTTACAGTCATTTTCAGAAAATCCTGTCATCTTCATTTTGTTTGGAGTTTTCAAACCTCTCTGGTGAACCTGACTGGCTTCTTGGTCAAAACACTGATGCCCACCATGAATGACACCAGGGAAACAGTCTACCCTGCAGAGTGGATCTGTGTAAGGTTGCCTTCTGGAAGGTGTGGGTACCCTGACGCACATCTGATCACCATATCACATCATGGTGGTATACCATGACCACAGAATAAGTATCTGCACAAATGGCTCAAGAGCTTATTAAAATAATTTTCCTTATCAATTACTGATGTAGTGATTCAAATGGGGGGGTCCTGTGATAGAGATAGCAGACCAATAAAACCATCAAAACGAATGTTTAAAAAAGCTAAATTCAGGAAAAACTGATGGAAAAAAAGCTCCACTAGAGCTCTTTTTTTTTTTCTTTATTTATTTTTAAGTAGGCTCCAACATGGGGCTTGACCTCACAACCATGAGATTGAGAACTGAGCCCAGATTAAGGATCAGATTATAAACTGACCGAGCCACCCAAGTGCTTCCCACTGAATTTCTTGTAATAGCCAGGAACTACTTCCAACTTTTTAAAAAACTGGTTGTCTTAGATTGGATTCCCCAGAAGTAGATTCTGAGATGAGGACCTTCATCAAAGTCATTTGTTAGGAAGGGTTCCCGAGACACTGGTAGGCAGTGAAGAAGTGGGAAAGAGGGAGCAGGAGGCTAAGCAAGGGTCCAGATCAAGCCGAGTCCCACAGGGGTAACCTTGGCTCAATTCCACAGAGCTCTAGGGCCAACTGATGGAGGCAACTGGAACATTTATATTTATACTCTTGCACACATTAGTCACTTTTTAAAGACTGTCTTGGGGAACTTTGGTGTGTGGGGGCAGGAGTGAGGGGTAAATTCCCAGGCACTCTGGCTCTCTTTGAGTATTGGAAAAGCAGCCTCTGGGAGTCTAAGAGCAGCCTCCCACAGGCCCCCAGCAAAAGAGACACACAGGTGGGAGTTGAGCCCAAGAAAATGGTAAAGGGATGGAAGGGGGTATAGACAGAACATTGATAGCAGCTGCTACATGGGGGGAACTTTTCTCTCACGCTTGCTTCCTATTCAGGGTTCTACTTATTGTGGTTTCTCCAATCAGACACTCTCCTGTCACACGCCTCCTCTGAAAGCAGGTAATGGAATCCCAGGTGCTTACCTGTTCTCTCTATCTGGAAGTGCCTGAAACACTTAATCTGACCCACATCTCCAAACACTTAATGGTTCTCAACATTTTGGACAAACAACTTCACTTCTTAGTTACCATTTACATTTCAATTTGAAATTGAAGTTTGTCTTATCCAATCACATTCCAAACCTAAATGAAATTTTAGATTTGCCTTGCTCCCAGCCCACCCAGCCCATCAAACTGCTACACTGAGCTTAGGTCCTCAGGAAGAGTGAATCTGCCCCAATCTTAGCTCCACTTGGCCTCTTGATCAGGACTGAGGTCTTTAGGTATTGTTGAATTACTCAGCCATGGTGTTTATGGAATTCTAAACTCCCTTTGAGCTGCTAACATTCCCAAGAAATCATCACCCACAAAGGAGAAGAAAAAATCTTGAAATCACAAGTTTGAGTGCCCTCTCGCTGTTAATACCCAGCTCCTTCCCTCAGAGCATGTAAGTTTTTATGCTCTGTGATTGTCCTCCAACACACAATGAAAAAGCCCAGGGCATGCCTACTGATTTACATCAAATTCTTTTCACAAACAGCAATAATGCTAAGTCATCCCGCTAGAAAATTAGTTTTGCCCTATTTAATAACTAAGAAGAAATGGATGTGCTCTGTATTTGCATGGTAATGGTATTAAAAGTGTTTTGTTTCAGTGAAGCCAAAGCCAAGTTTCAATAAAGGAAAGGATAGCATCTAGCAAGCCAATTTCATTTTAAATTTACATTTCCCGGTGCCATTAGTGTATCTACCAATGTTCTCAGAACCCAAGGACAACAGGCAGAAAATGACTTAGACCATGGGTCCATGGGTCTAAACTAGGGTCTGTGGGCCAAGTCTGGGCTGCCTGCTTTTGCCAACAAAGTGTTACTGGAACACAGTCATAGCCCACACCATCCTTGGCTGTTTTGTCTCTATAATGGTAAATTTGAGTAGCTGTTAAAGAGGTGGTATGGTCTGCAAAGCCTCAAATATTTACTTTGGACCACTAAAGAAAGTTTATCCACCTCTGCTATAGACAATGAGCAGTTACTGGTCACCCCGGATAAATACCATTCACAAAATGGTAGAACTAGGAGCAGACTCTCTTCAAATCCAGGAGCCCACCAAAGAATCATCTCACTAGAACTGAAAACATTCCTATCACTCTGGAAATTCCAAACGATTTAGGAACTCTGCCTGATGAATCTGAGTCAAAGACCAAATGGTAGAACAAAAGATGCTCATAGTACTCTTATTACTTAGGAAACTACAAGGATTTTAGGAGCTCCGTGCCAAAAACTTAGGCAGAGAACAATATATATTTTTCTCTTAGTTTCACAGGATCTAATTTACATCTGTGGCTGAGGGAAGGATTTTCTGAGAACAGGACATTTGAATTGAGGTCTGAAGAATGAATAGGCATAGGTCAGGTACACAGTGAGATAAAATGACATGGTCTTCAGAAGAAAGAGCATTTGCAAAGCAGCTGAGGTCAAGTTGTGGGCACACAAGGAAATGAGAGGAAGTCAGGGTAGCTGGACCATCAGGAGTGGAGTGGCCAATCAGTGCTAAAAGTGAAGGAGTCTCAGGGACCTAGGATGGCCTGGCGCCTTAACACGAGTTAAGATGGAGCATAACGTTGCATTAGGTTGGTGAAGAGGGGAGCAGGTACATAGGGGCCTTGTGGGCCATGTGAAAGAGTTTCTATTTTGTATGGGAAACACAACAGAAAGCCATGGGAGGACTTAAAGCAAGCAATGACAAACTCTGATTGGCATTCTTAAAAGATCATTTTGGCAGCCATATAGAGAATGAACTTCTCAGAGGCCAGAGACTAGCCAGAGGCAGGTATAACACTTCAGGTGAGGTGATGGCAGCTGCTTAGCTTTGGGTGTTCCACTAGTGGACTGGAAATGAATTCTCAGAACCCATTTTGTAGATGACAACTGGGGACTTGCCAAGAGCCAGGGTTCCAAAAGTTAGAGGATTTGTCCAATGTCATGCAGCCAGTGTGGGAAGCCTGGACTCAGCCTCAGATCTTATTCTGCATCTCTTGATTTCTCAATATACTATGCAGATTTCTTGCTTTGCATTTATCATGTAAAAAGCAAAGTTAAGAAGATACATCAAATTTCATGATCTTTGGTAGGATGACAATTTCTAAGAGAAACGAAAAGGGAAAATAGATTTTGTATTTTATAAATGGTTGTAGTTTCTCCTATTTAATCAATTGTAAAACTCAATTTAAAACACAAACAAGGGATGCCTGTGTGGCTCAGTCGTTAAGCATCTGCCTTCAGCTCAGATCATGATCCTGATCCTGGAATCAAGCCCTACATTGGGCTTCCTGCTCAGCAGGAAGCCTGCTTCTCCCTCTCCCACTTCCCCTGCTTGTATTCCCTCTCTCACTGTCTCTCTCTGTCAAATAAATAAAATCTTTAAGAAAATAAAATAAAATAAAACACAAAATCCATAGTTAAAATGGCGTGATAATTATTAACAAAATATTTAACAAGAAAGGACAAATTATAAAAATGCAACAAAGCAAGTAGCATAAGTATTGTGTTGCTTCCCTCCATCAAATGAAAATGATTATTTTAAACAACAGGAAGGAAGAAAATTACTGATGTTAAAGTGAGAAAATGTTACGCCTTTCTGACTTTAGAATCTGAATTACTAGGATCTGATTGAAAAGCCCCCAGAAAAAGTAATAGGATCGACTAAATCTTGACAATGGAAGAGGTATACATAAAGATATATAAATCTGGGCCCATCTGTGCTTTTACTGTGTATTCTACTCAAAATTAGAAAAGTAGAATTGTGTTTATTCCATTAGTACATTACACGCCTTTGTCAAATGCACCTAATTTTTCTTAGGCTGTTCAACTAAAAATAATTTCATATCATCCCAAGAGAAATGTAAACAAAATAGGAATATATTAACCTAAGGCTGTAACTAAAGAGACAAAAACAGAGAGAGCTGTAGTATGTATAATTTACCAGAGTTGGCATAGAACAGTCTACCTGAAGGAGTGCTCTGAAACCCATGCCTCCAGGAAAGAACACATTTTACCTTCACCATACCTCTCGGTGTCTGAAGGTTTTATTTCCGTAACAATAACAACTGAAAATCAACCCACTCTAAAGCATTGATTGCATTTGTTGATGCTACAGCTCCCCAAGGACTATTTTTCTGAAAAGTGAAAGGGTAATACAAAATAATTTATCAGACAATTTGCATCTTATTTGGGAGTCCTCAGTGGTGAAAACTGCTATGCCTAGCAAATGCTGGAGCTAAGCGTTTGGGTGATTGATTCAGAAACTCCCAAGCTCTTTGGGGTAAATCCATAAGTAAATGAATACACTTCACCACACAATTATCCCCACAGGAGGCCCCTCAAACAATTTTAAGATCTTGCATCCACCTACTTAGCACATAAAATGATGTCCATTAAAGCATAAAAGTGTATCATCTCAGTGAGACTGCAGCTTTTATGGCTGTTACAATAACACTGGCGACATCATTTCTGCTTATTAATGATTTCACACCCATGAAATTCAAATAGAGTAGGTTTTCTACCTTAGAGCACCACATTCATGAAAGAAGATCCTGCTGCTTCATTATCCTTTAAGCCAGTTTATTAAAAATTGTTTAACAGGGCAGTACAAATGGAGAAATTATTCATGATATCCAGGAATATTTAATGCTGGCTTCCAGGGTCTCACTTTAGGCGTGGAAGAACAATTCTCAAGGAGTCGTCCAGGGGCCCAGAAGTCCCTAGACCCTTTCAGGGGCATCCAAAATCTAAATTACCTTCATAATAATACTAAGATCTTATCTAACTTTTTCACTTTCATCCTCTTAAGAACGCATAGTGGAGTTTTCCAGACACTATACGACATGTAATGTCATAATAAA
Source organism: Mustela nigripes (assembly GCF_022355385.1). Taxonomy (NCBI): domain Eukaryota; kingdom Metazoa; phylum Chordata; class Mammalia; order Carnivora; family Mustelidae; genus Mustela; species Mustela nigripes. The sequence goes on along the minus strand of NC_081558.1, from coordinate 88,322,073 downwards.
TCTAAATGCAAAGCAGATATGAGAATCCAGCTTCCTTCTATTTTTTTTTAAAGATTTATTTATTTATTTGACAGAGAGAGAGAGATCGGTCACAAGTAGGCAGAGAGGCAGGCAGGGAGAGAGGGGGAAGCAGGCTCCCTGGCTGAGGAGAGAGCCTGATGCTGGGGCTCGATCCCAGGTCTCTGAGATCATAACCTGAGCCGAAGGCAGAGGTTTAACCCACTAAGCCACCCAGGCGCTCCCTCAGCTGACTTCTATTAAGCCAGTTACGTTTTAAAAACTGTAAAAATATAAAACAATGTCACTCTTCTCAATAATTTATTTTGGAAAACATAATCAATTTTCATAATATGCAACAATATGAATGAACCTTGAGGACATTATGCTAAATGAAATAAACCAGTCACAGAAAGACAAACACTGCATGAATTCACTCATATGAAGTATCTAAAATACTCAAATTCATAGAATCAAAGAGTGGAATGGTGGTTGCCAAGGGCCAGAGGAAGGGAGAAATGGGGAGTTATTAATCAATGAGCATCAAGATTTAGCTAAGCAAGATAAATTCTAGAGATATGCTGCATAACAGTGTACCTACAACCAACAGCTCTATAGTACACATGTAAAAGAGTAGGTCTCATGTTCGTTATTCTTACAACAATGAAGTAAAACTTTTTAAAATTAAAATTAAAGACTAGCTGTCCTGTCAGGGTGCTCCCTAAAAGGAGTGCACCAGGACCCACTGGCTTATATCTATTTCAGTGTCAGCTATTCTGCCAAGTCGCCCTCTTTGCATAGAGTCCTGGGACCCCCTGGCTTGCACCCACCTCAGCTTTACCTGTCTTGCAAGGGTGCCCTCAGTGCTTAGAACTCTGTGTCCCCCTGACCTGCACGTACTTCAACTTTAGCTATCCTGCCAATGTACCCTCTGTGCATAGAACAATGGGACCCCCCCCACCACCACCCTACACCTACTTCGGCTTCAGCTATCCTGCCAGGAAACCTACTGCATGGAGAATCCTGAGACACCACCCCACCCCCCAGCCCACACCAGCCAGGTTCAGCCAGCCAGTGAAAATCACCAAATATGCATAGGGGACAACCATATACAAGGACATTTCTTCAAATTGAGGAGTAATTGGTCCACCTAATCCAGAGAAACAGATAAAAAGTCAAGCAAATGGGGAGACAAAGGAATATGCTCCAAAACAAAGGCCAAGATAAAACCTCAGAAAAAGAACTAAATTAAACAGAGATAAGTAATATGCCTTATAACAAATTAAAGAAATAATCATAAAGATACTCACCAGGCTGGAGAAAATAATGGAAGAACTCAGTGAGATCATAAAAAAGGAGATGGAAAACATAAAAAAGAAACAGAGCTGGAAAATACCACAACTGAAATAAAAAACACAATAGAGGGAATCAACCAGTAGATTAGCAAATGCGGAAGAACATATGAGTGATCTGGAAAATAGGGTGATGGAAAGCACCCAAACTGAAAGCAAAAAGAGAAAAGAATTTAAAAATGAGGATAGGTTAAGAGATATCCTGGACAATATCAGGCAAAGAAACATTCCATTATAGGGGTCCCAGAAGAAAACAGAGTGAAAGAAACAGGAAACTTATTTGAAGAAACAGTAGCTGAAAACTTCCCTAACTTAGGAAAGAAAATAGGCATCCAGGTTCACGAAACACAGAGAGTTCCAAATAAGATGAAGCCAAGGCAGTCCATACAATGACACATAATTGAAATGTCACAGGTTAAAGATAGATTTTAAAATCAGAGAGAAACAAAAGTTTCATCAAAGAAAACCCTATTAGACTATCAGCTGATTTTTTTAGCAGAAACTTTACAGGCCAGAAAGTGGCATGATATATTCAAAGGGCTGAGAGGAAAACATCCATGACCAAGAATACTCTACTTGGCTAGGTTACCATTCAGATTTAAAGGAGAGATAAAGAGGGCACCTGGGTGGCTCAGTGGGTTAAGCCGCTGCCTTTGGCTCAGGTCATGATCTCAGGGTCCTGGGATCAAGTCCCGCATCGGGCTCTCTGCTCAGCAGGGAGCCTGCTTCCCTCTCTCTCTCTCTCTCTCTCTCTCTGCCTGCCTCTCTGCCTACTTGCGATCTCTGTCAAATAAACAAATAAAATTTAAAAAAAAAAAAAAAAGGAGAGATAAAGAGTTCCCCAGACCAAAAAATAAAAAAAGTTAAAGAAGTTTATTGCCACAAAACCAGCCTTATAAGAATTGTTAAAGGAACTTCTTTAAGTGGAAAAGAAATAGCCAAAATTAGACACAAGTAAATTAAAAGTAAAAATGTAAAATATGATAGCATACACATAAAATGTGTAGGAGGGAGTAAAAAAGGATTTGGGGTTTTTTTTTAGAATGTGTTTAAATTTAAATAACTGTCAGCTTAATATAGACTGCTATATACATAGGATGCTATACATGAACCTCATGGTAACCACAAACCCAAAACTTATAATAGATACACAAAAAATAAAGAGAAAGAAAGCCAAACAGTACACTATAGAAACTCAACAATCACAAAGAGAGCAAGAGAAGAAAGGAACAGAGAAGAACCACAGAAACAACCAGAAAACAAGGAACAAAATGGCAATAAGCACATACTTACCAATAATTACTTTAAATTCAAATGGTCTAAATGCTCCAATCAAAAAGCTCAAGGTGGTGAAATGGATAAAAAAATAAGAACCATCTATATGCTGCCTACAAGAGATGCACCTCAAACCTAGAAATACATAAAGACTAAAAATGAAGGGATGGAAAAACACTTACCATGCAAATGGAAACAAATAAAAAGCCAAGGTAGCAATACTTACATTGGACAAAATAAAAAAACAAAGACTGTAACAAGGGACAAAAAAGGGTATCACATAATGATAAAGGGATCAATCCAAAAAGAGGATGTAACAATTGTAAATAGCTATGCAACCAACACTGGAGAACCTAAATACATAAAACAAATATTAATGGAACTAAAGAGAGAAATTGATGTAGGGGCTCTAGCACCCCATATCTGAGCAGAGAATCTGATAAGTGTCTTTTAATGACCCGTTAGATCAGATGGACATTTTTATGGGCACATCTATATCTATATATCTATATCTATATCTATATCCATATCTATATTTATATCTATATCTATAATTATGATATTATATTTATATGACATTCCATTCAAAAACAACAATGCATATTCTCTTCAGGATCAAATAGAACATTATCCAGAGCAGAGCACATGTTAGGCCACAAAAATAAATCAATAAATCTCAATAAATCTTTAAAACGGAAATTTATTTTCTTCCAATGTGGAAGGTCAGGAAGTCTGAAATCAAGCTACCAGCAGGGTTGGTTCTTTCTGGAGGCTTAAAAGGAGCACTTGTTGCATGCCTCTTTCCTTCCTTCTGGTAGATGTTGGCAATCCTTGATGCTCCTTGGCTCATAGATCCATCACTGCTATCTCTGCCTCTGTCTGCCTGTAGTCTTCTCAGTGTATCTATTTTGTTTTCTCTTCAAAAGATTTGTCATTGGATTTAGGGTCCATCATAATTCAAGGTAATCTCATGTGATGATCTTTAACTTAATTACATCTACAAAGACCTTTATTCCAAATAAGATCACATTCCAAGGTTCCAAATGGACATATTGGGGGGTGGGGCACAATTCAACCCACTTTTGGAATTAAAGCTTCTGGGTAGAAGAAAACATCACTATAGGCTTATAAGTGTAGAACCCAGTCTGTTCTGCTTCCTACTGTATTCTGTATTCTCTTTTACTAGCGGAATAGGCACCCAATAAATATCTGTGGAAGGTCGACTGTTCATGAAAATGGTGTTCAGGGAATACTTTGCTGAAGGAGGTGAAAGGCAATTATCTACGAGGGGGGCAGATCAATTAGGATACAAAAGAACAAGGATATAATGGTGCCTACAAAGAAAGGTACAAGGATAAGGGCAGTGGTAAATTCCTAAAAGGAAGAATTCCAGAATTCCTAAAAAGAAGCCCAGAAAGAAGAGGAGATTTTTGTTGTTGTTGTAGTTCTGAAGAGATTGCTACAGAACCAGGCAATGCAACAGCTTTTGAAGTTCACAGAGGCAAACTATTACTTGAGAAAAGAAAGTCTATTGTAATAAATCTTTCAGAGGAAAAAGAAACACTACTGGCAATTTTTTTGATCATTGTAAAGAACATAAAATTTCAGTCACATAGGAACCGAAGTAAATGGACATTGTTGAGGCCCTACAAGCATCTCACACAGCATGCCTTAATATGCCAGACTGTGATAAAAAGACCATTACCCAACAACATATAAGAGGCAACCCACAAGAGCCAGCATCCCAGGCCAGCTCTTTCCTGGTCCAGCGATCAGGTCTCTGTCTCCTTGCGCAACCCTCTAACTCAGGTTTTGGTAACTGGCTCCACAGGTGCGACTAATGACTTAACTATTTCACCTGACCCTTCACCTCTAAGTTCTGTCTCCTCTTCAGTCCTGTGTAGTCTGCTGGTTTCTAACCTTCTGATTCATTAATATGATCAACTAGTTTCTGATAAATGCAGTTCATGCCTTCACTGTTTGGGAGGGAGTTGTCACTAGAAAAAGTCTGGAAGACCTCTGGGGCTTTCCTTTGCCATACATTTCATCGGAGGCACTATAATGGCATTTCTGTGCTGGCCCCTGACACAATGTGGAGGTAGGACTATGACCAACACCTGTACTAATTTTTTCTATTTAGCAGAGAGCTGTCACAGCATAGAGGAGGAACCTCTGGGCTGAGAACATGGATTTGGGGCTGGGTTCCGGTTCAACAATACCTCTTTCATCCTTACCTCCTTGTCCTCACCTCTAAAAAAGAGGCATTAATACGTGTTGTCAAGTATTTGAGAATTTTAGCAAATCAATATTTCCTTCCCAAGTAAGAAACAGAAAATGAGGAACACAGACTGTTTTGTGAGTTTGAGTTTTAGAGAGTTGAAATGTAAGGGCAACATTTCATAATTGCTGCGATTACTGAAACAGACTTCCCACCAGAATAACCTGTAGAACTTTAAGAAAAATTAGGTGCATTGTTTGTTTGTTTGTTTGTTTGTTTTTTCCGGAAGCAGTGCTGCCCAGAGGGACTTTTCTGCAATGAAGATATGTTCTGCAAGTATGCTATCCAATACTGTAACCACTAACCACATGTGAAACTTAAGCATTCCGCCCCCTCCCCAGTTCTATTGCAATCTAATTGACATATAACATTATATTGGTTTAAGCACTTAAAATGTGACTAACACGAAAAATTTTAATTTTTATTAATTAAAATTTGAATTCAAATAACCATATGTGTGGCTTAGTGGCTATCAGATTGAACAGCATAATTTTAGACAAACTGTTCTTAGTACGTGCTCCTCAAACCAGCCACAGCATCAACAAGAAACTCGTTAGCAATGCAAATTCCTGGGCATCATCCCAGACCTACGGAGTTGCAAGCTTTGAAGGTGGGGCTCCTTGCCAGTGGTGCCCTAATAAAGGTTTAACAACTGGCTCTTGAGGAAAGCTCTGATTAGCAGCTTTTGCCAGTTTCCCTGGTGTAAACACTCGCTCACCATAGCTGATCTCAAGCTATCCAAGTGTTATGACTGAACACGAGATGGAAAGATGTGTACAATAGGGTCCATGAGTGAATGCAAGCCAGCTCCTGTGTGCTGCTGAACCCAGCAATCCATGTTTCAACAAACCCTCCACGTGATTATGATATATATTATAGTTTGAGAACCACTGATGTGGTCTTTAGACGTTCTAAATCAAAGTCTAAGTGACAGAGACTATGGTGTTTATATTTTTAAATTCTCATAAGGGATTCTGATAAGCAGCCCAATGGAAAAACCTGGACTAAATACATACAAGCCGAGTCATCTTGAGGAGGCAGTGACCAGCTTAGCCTCTTGGGTTGGCAGTATCCTGACTCCTCACTGTGAAGACCTGCTCTCTCCTGAGCACGGCAAGCCTGAGCCTCGGCCCCTCATACTGGAGGCTCCCCCAGCCTGACTTCCCTGAAGAGTCGCCATTCCAAACCTTCCCTCCTCTTGAAAGGATTAAAGGTATCACAGACAGAACCAACTCAAGGGGCAGACCCAAGACATAAGCAACACTAGCCTCTAACCACAACTTCCACTTTTCTCTCCCATTAAAAAAAAAAAAAAAAAAAGATTGAGAATTATATTAGGATAACCCAGAATTTGCTCCAATTAATTCTTATTTTAAGAAAATCTCTTACAGCTATCTGAAGGCACCTTATTGTTGTTTGTAGCATATGATAGTCAAAAAATACCATCTTGAACAAGCCACTATACCCTTCTTTAAGATAAATATAGAATGTCTGCCAGATTTGTAAGAATCGAGTGATTTAATTATGCACATAAAATTTTATTTGGGATATTCTAATTCCATGTAAAGCCCTAAGGGAAGCAAAATAATATATTTGAAACGAGTACAGACTTTTCCCTATCTTAGAAATCTGTTCAGCCTGCTGAAATTTTCTTATATTCTTTATATTCTAACTAAAGTGGAAACTAATAGAAAGAATTTTCAAAGCAATTTGTCTAAAACCAGGGGGTCACTTATACATACAGCCTCCAAGGTAGAGCATAGAACAAATCCTTATGTCTCAGAAAAACTTGCTGATTTCATTACAAACCCAGAGCAGAGAGTTCTATTAAAATAACTGCATGTATTACCTGAGTATTTCCATTGCAAAAGTCATAGTTATGCCTACCAAGCTCTGTATTTTCATATAAATTTGGCCTAAATCCCAAATGAGACTACAGTGGAAAACTAATGTATATTCTTGCCCATATTATGCTCCTTAGTACAAAATATATTTACATTTCTAATGTATTTAGGGAAAATAGCTGGAAATTTTAACTGCCAGTTTTGGGGCTCAGGATGGCTGGCAAAGGAGCATCTTCTAAAAAATTTTGTCCCAGGTTCTACTTCTGGGTGTAACTGTGGCAACTTCTGACACACAAATCGGAGGGCACCCACATCTCCGGGAATTTGGTTTGGGTTCTGTGAGCTGTCTACTATCTTGACAAAGAAGATATAATTTTTTTGATACTAAGCTAATTGGTCCATATGGGCATAATTAAGAACATAATTTGACAGGAAGAACTACCCAGCCTGAGCAATTTTATATTTCTCATAAATGCAAAAACTAGAGCAAATAAAAGTAATTGTATCCCAAATAATACTTAATATTGTGAAGGTGTTTTTAAGCTACAATCAGAAGGTCTCCTGAGTAGTTAAAAACTGAAATATTATTTATCACCAATTTAGAGGTATTATGTGGAACTTAAGGAAATATTGTGACTTGCTTTGACACTGTATCTTTTTTTCTAGTAAGAAATGGTTGTGCACTTTCTGGGTCATGCATTGTGCAAAGTTCTTTGCTTATCACCTAATTTATTCCTCCCTTATCCCCTGAAAATTGGGCATTATTCCCATTAGGCAGATGAGAAAACTGAGGCTTGGCAATAATTCTTTATGGCCCCAATTCACACAGCTGGTAAATGGCTAGAAGTGGGAAAGAGACAAAGGCTGGCTCCAAATTTCAGGTACAACAGCAGCTTTCAGTCTAGCGGATTTCTAGAAGTTTTAGTTGTTCTTCCTTTGCACATATTGCAGGTGGGTTGACCCTAAGTAAGAGAAAAGTACTGAATTACAGATTATTTATTCAAATACTATTTTATTCATCTCAAGCATATGGAATGACTTGCCTCAATGGAGGCGTGTGGCATTTATGGAGGGGTGTCTGTCAGCTGTCCTTCCAAGAGTCTGCTGATTAGCTGCAAAGCATACAGTGAGCTGACATCCTCCAACTGCAGCACTGAGGACCTGTTGAGCAGGAGGGAATAGTAGGGCACAGCATTTCTGGCCAACGCAGGATTCCCTTATGGGCAATTTTTGATCCGGAACTCTCCACTGGGTTGACCGAGGCTATCTCGGAGCTACAGTGAGGACTGAGGTTCTTCCTACCCGCTCTTTCTTCCTTCCTGCTCACCTCTCACAGGTGTCAGACCAGCATCACAGTCTGGAGATTCAGTTTGCCTACTCCTGATCCATTCTCATTTTTCTTTCAACAGAAATTACCCTCAATACATCTCCTACACTTCTCTGTCTTAGTGTCTGCTTCCAGAGGACCCAGCCAATAATACCACTAAAGAGTTATTTTCACACACAGGCTCTACCAACCGTGTTATAAGAGTAATCCACCAAACAGCATTTACTCATGCTCTATCTTAGGTGAAGTGCTGTCGTGGATTCTATGGGGAGACGAAGCTGATGCAAACAAAAGAGATGAGTGTGCACCTGTAACACAGAATATACCTCATAAAACCCCTTTATTCCCATTAAATGTGTACATGTAGCAAATGCATGAAGGAATCTGAGAGGATTACCTTGTGGTGATGTGACCGCTTCTATTAAACAAAATACTGTTCTATGGGTAGCACAGAAGAAACCCTATTTTTGCACAGTGGTGGCTGACATTAGAGCTCCTCTAAGTGGTGGGGTATCTACAAAGGAAGAGGCAACAGCTAGGGGACTCAAAAAGCATGCATGGAGGATTTCCATTTCCATGTCTCTGACACTCTTACTATATTTTTCCTCTTTCCAGAATCCATCTGGTAAAATGAGAGAAATTACCATCTCCCTTTAGAAGAAAGCAAAAATTACAGGGGAACACCAGTGCACACAAATTAGCTTCTCCTGGTAACTTGTTATTCCACTTTTTTCCCAACTGAATCTATCTCTGCAAGAAATATATGCTGCTTATAACAAAAAGCATTAGTGTTCTTATAGAATTTTCCCCTCAGATTTAATCATTTATTCAACAAATATTTACCAAGCACCAACTCAGAGCCAGTCACTGTGTCAGCAGGTAGGAATAAAATGAAGCAGACAGACGTGGTCCCCACTTTTGTTGAGCTTAGGGTCCAGCTTGGCCTCTTCGAACTTAAAAGCATATACACATCACTGGGATTTTGCATCTTCTGACCCAGTAAGCCTAGGTTGGGGTCTGAGATTCTACATTTCTAACAAGTTCTCAGGATGCTAGTGATGCAGTCCTCAGACCATGCTTTGAGGAATGAAGGACTGGCCTGTTGGCTCTCAGCTGCTGTGCTGTGTCACGCTTCTGTACTGTGAGTGCTTCTTGGCACTGTCATCAAATTGGAATCAATGAATACTGTCAATATAATAGGAAACATTCATTTTTACCATGATGCCTATTTAGTGGAATTTTAAGTTGTGAGATCAACATTTGTAGGAGTATGACTTACTGACAGTAAAAATTAAGAGGTGAGGTATGGAATGACATCAAGATGGCTCAATGGCCTTCTGGGAATAGGTGAAAATGTGGCCTCAGAACACACTTGCACAATCAGGGCACTGACCTACTCTCATCATCAATGACACAGAGCTAATGGGGCTATAGGAAAAAACTTTTAATTTTCCAAACCTTGATTTTTCATAAACAAAAGTCACCTTTTAAAAAATTTTTATTGATTAGAGAGAAAGAGCCTAAGCAGGGGGAATGGCAGGCAGAGGGAGAAGCTGGCTCCCCACTGAGCAAGAAGCCCAATGTGGGACTCGATCCCAGGACCCTGGAGTCATGACCTGAGCCAAAGGCAGATGCTTAACTGACTGAGCCACCCAGGTGTCCCTCTAGTAGTCACTTTCAAGCCCTCTCTAGTGTACCACTAAAATTTCTCATTGCGAACACTACGAACACACAAAGGCTAGTCTTCTTCAAAACATATAATCTCACAAATAAAAGAAGGCCAAAGATATAGCTAGAGACAATATATTCATAAGCGCCCACTAATGCCAACTGTTAAATGATCTCCTAAAATGGGGCTGTGAGGAGATGGAAGGCAGAGGGAAGGAAGGGAGTTTCTTTAGTTCTAAGCTGTGCGAAGCCAGGAAAGCAGACCATGTAGGGTTCAGCTGGGGAGAGAGGTTGGGTTTGTTCCCCTTTCCTAGACTCACAAGAGAAAAATGAATCTGAGATATAAAAAGGGTAAAGTCACTTTGTTCTCCCTACAACCCCAAATGCCCAGGTACAAAATGCAGTGGAAGCCTGCAGGCATCTTAAACTCATCTATAAACTTGTACTGAGCTGGCTAATATCTAAGAGTAAGAACTTCTATTAATAATTTAAAAAAGCCATGGCCAGGAAAACAAATTGGGACAGGCCAATGGGTAAGCAGGAAATACACAGATAGCTGGGAAGCTAGGTATGTAGAGTTATACTACACATTCCTAAAAAATGTATTCTTACATGGGGATACCAACAGGCAGAATAATGAGTTTATAAAGAACTCTCCCTGCAATCTCAGAGATAAGTCGAACTGGTGAGCTACAAATGTTGGCAATGTCACAAACATCACTTTCTGCAGACAGCTGTGGGAAAATGGACTTATTTAGAAGTCAGATTCATTATACTGCTCGCGCTATGCAACATGACAGTCACTCCGAACCTTTCTGTAGGCTTCCTATTTTTCTATTTTGAATTTTTTTGAAGCGAGGGAAGAAGAGAAGGCAGTGAAAAATGCTGTTAGTCATGAATGACAGAAGATATTAGGTACTGCTGCCACAGTTCCTTGCCACAAAGGTTTTTTGTTTGTTTGGGAGATGTGCTATTTCACTTCCCAAAATGAAAGACTCGGACAAGGGGACGCAGGAGGTGGCTGATACTGCCGTGGCCCGCACTGGCACAAAACCAGCCCCTTGATGAAGATCAGAGAAGACACTATTTTAAATTCCTATCACTAATATCTAAATTAAAGCCCGACCTACACAAATACCCCAGGAAAATATTTCAATTCTTTCCAAAAAATTAGCATATGACTCAAAGATGGTGATTTGACTGGAAGCAAATGCTATCCGCTACAGCTCTTTTAGTTTTCTGTGACAGCTTAACGTCCTTCGGGCATCAGAATGATGTTCTCTTGGTAGTGGGTACGGGAGCCCTGAGCACAGCTGTGAAACTTGCAGACATGGAAAAAAATTTCATCAGCCAAAGAAAAACTATCCTATATTATGTCCAAAGTGCTGTCTGAAGCACATAGTACAGGAAGGTTTAGTCTACTATATTTTGTAGTCTATCTGACCTTAAAGCCATGATTGGTGCTTATTTAATTTTCTGCTTAATTGATTCATTCCCAACATGACCCACGACAGGCCCAGCAAGGCCACTGGAGCATGCTCTCTGACCTACCAGCAGCACCTTCAGTGCAATGACTACTGTGTAATTTATACTGGGCTAAGGGATGGACCAGGGAATCGCATTCAGCTTTTACAAGAGAGAAAAATTAATTTGAGGTGTCCACAGGTGCTGATTTGCTCTATGAGTAACTGATGTTCTTGGGGACTGATTTTCCTCTTATTTCTCTCCTGCCTGTTTAGGACACAATAGTGAAGTGGCCGGCAGGGCAGGTGTTAGTGTGCAATCACTTCAAGTTTTCAAATCGGATACAATCCTTTACATTTCAGTTAGAGGCACCTACCCAGCTTGTCATATGGAAGGAACAGTCTAAATGATTAAATAATGCCTCGGGGTAGAGAATCAGCACATCTTTACTCAATATTAGATTCATTTTAATTATCCTCTAAAGCTGAGGAAATTAAAGAGTGTCTGCAGGAGCCCTTCTTCCTGGGTGGAAATACGAGAGTCAGGTGGAAACACTACCATGCAACGCAAATTTAACTCAGTGGAATGTGTGACAAATCTGAAATAGACCACCATCAATTTATATTTGTAAATTAAGTCTTTAAGACATTTAAAGCTCTAGGAGTGGTGGGACATCTAGGAACATAGAAGTGACTGCCTCCCCAGCCGCCCGCCCCCGCCCAGCACTTGGTCTTTTTTGTGAACTAACAAGCCAGGCAGCTTCTACCAGCTTCTCTGGGCTCAGTTTCAGAGTCTGGGCTGTTACTTTTTGTTGTAGGATGTTTGGGCTGCTTTCAGAGGACACAAAGTCCTGTGAGACTTGCTGGTATGGGTTCGTGCCACACCAGTGTGACACCTCCAACTACGAGGATTGAAGAGAGGAGATAAGGAATCCCAGCCCCTCATCTTCAAGCCAGTTTTCCTCTGAAGACCCCAAAACTCTGTTAACATTCCTTGCGGAAGGCATATTGCTCGGTTGACATTAGAGGAAAACTCCATGATCACCATCTGGACGAAGGACTTTGTGTCCCAAGTAATACTAGAGATCTTCCTAGTTGCCTTCTATCTCCTTGACCTCACCAGAGTCTCTCTCGATCATTTATTAGTTAATGCACAGACTGAGGCATTACTCTAAATGCATTTTTTTCCTTTCCTTTTTTTTCTATCTTAGCAATGTACTTTTTATTTATCAACTTTATTGATATATTGATATATAATTGGTAGGCAATAAAATGCACTCATATAAAGCATAGAGTTCAGTGAGTTTTGATAAATATATTCATCAGGTAAACCGCCACCACAATCAAGACACTGAATTTTTCCATCACCACAAAAGATTCCCTTGTGCCCTTTGAGTCAATTCCCAGTTCCCAGACAACTACTGGCCTCGTTGCTATCACTACAGAGAAATGCAATCATTCAATATGAACTCCTTTGTTTGTGGCTTCTCTCATTCAGCACAATATTTTTGATATTCATCCATATAGTTGTATGTATTGATAGTTTGTTTCTTCTCATTGCCAAGAAGTATTACTTTGCATGGATAAACTATTAAGTTTGTTTACCCATTCATCTATTGGTTGACATTATTTCTAATTTTTGGTACTACAAATAAAACTGCTAAGAACATTTGTGAACAGATCTTCTTGGAGACATGCTTTTATTTCTCTTAGGTAATTATCTAGAGGTAGAATTTTCCTACCTCTAGATAATTGCAGAGTCAGTAAGTGTTTAAGTTTTTAAAATGAAAACAATAAAACAATAAAAATACATCATTGTCTAACAGTTCAAATACTGTATTTCCACTTAGGTATTTAAAGGGAAGAGATGACATCTATAAGTTAGAGAGTAGCCTACTACCGCAAAAGGCATGTGGACTTTTTTTTTTTTTTTTTTTGGCATGTGGACTTCTTATGGGCAAACGAAGGACAACCTCCCCATGCAGGGCAAGGTCAGAGCTTTCTCTGAGCACAGGGAAGGGGTTCAGGACTTGTTCAAGGAGTAGCTGAAAGGGTACTTACGTGACAACTGGTCAGACCATGGGCGGGCAGCCAAGGCCTGCTCCAGTGAAGTCTTAGCATCTGAGCAGATGGGTTGAGAGCCATGCTCTGTCTACACCGTGCTGCTGAGCCTCAAGCTACTCCAGCTTTGCAAGAAACCCTATTCTGCAACTCAACTGGGAGCTGCTGAAAATAAGGCTAAATGCAATGAAATTCCTGGCAGCAATGAATGTGCAAGAAATCATCAGTATTACATGTAAGGGGTTAGGTAGGGATAATTTCTTTAATGTTCATTTGATTATAATGGTTATCCATGACTGGTTAGATTAAATCAGTGGTAGTCAACGAAATGCATATCAAATATAAATAACATCTTACTCTGTTTTCTTTCTCTGCAACTAACTCCTCACAGCCCAGAGGGAATTTTCCAATTCAACATCAAAGACTGATTGAACATTTGGTGTAAAAGCTTCAAAAAAGAGACTGTGTAATTTTATTTTACATAAACATGCTAAATGAAAAGTAAATAAAAACTTCCTCTGGGTGCTGAAAGTTTGGAGTCAAATCCTCTAAAAGGCAAAGAGAATGGGGAAAATAACCACTTCAGAATTCATTAACAAATCAGTCTCAAATCTCAAAATTTCACAATTGAGCTATATGATCACTAATAATCTTGTAGTGGCCTACAATTCCAATCAATAACCAACCCAAAGGTTATGTTTTCATAGTTTTAAATCTCCCTTTTTAATTTAGAAAAATATGAATTTATAGGAAGGAAAAATAAGGCATTTTACAAGGCATTTGGCCTGACTAAAACTACAATGTATTTTTTGGATCAGACACCTTATTATGGGAGACCTAAGTACTGTTTCCTTATAGCAAAATAACGTAGTCAGAGGAGTAGATCTGACCACTTCCAGTTTGGCTGGTAAATCAATACCTGGTCTACCATATTGAAACCTCCTTGGCAAAAGACAAAGGAGGACATCGGCGCGAGCCTCCTGGTAGCTGGTGCAACTTGTGGTCAGGGCTAGCTTAGGAGTAATCTAACTACTACAGTTCACAAAAATTAGTATAAAGTCACACAAAGACTGTGCCTTTTAAAGGTCCGACTCATTTGTCTGCCTCTCGAGAATCTATTGCTCCTACCCACCACTTCCAATACATACACTCTGGGGAAAATGGAAAGGGTGCTGCTCTAGAAAGCAGACACTTTCGAGTTCTTGAGCAAATTACATAATGTCTTCAGTTTCTCATCTATGAAATGAGGAGTAAGTACGTTTCTTCCTTGAGACCCAGAGGCTGGGCCCAGACTTCTTGATCCTAGACCACCAACACAGTATCCTATTCTGGGCTTCCTCTTTATTACAGAGTGATGGCTCTGCCTTACAGCAAAGCACAAGCCATCCATATCAAGAGCTACCCAACAGCAAAACTCTCAGTTTTATATTTTTGGAAAGAAAGGCCCATGTGATATTTTTGTTCTTCCAATTTTACCTTTGGAAATTACCAGTATATTAAAGAAATACCTAAAAAGGTTCTAAGATGCAAATCCATCTGATATACATGTTTGTCAATAACACCTGTTACCAGACGGCTTCTACAACAGGTTGGCAAATGCCAACCTAGAGAGCTTCAGGTGCTAGTTTCCTTACAGGTGAAAGAGGCAGCACAAGTTCTAAAAGCTCTGTCAGGAAGACATCAAATGCAAATTTGGACTGAGATGACCAGTCAAGCCAAATTTCACCACCTTCCCTCTCGTTTGGAAAGAGAACTCAACTACTGCGCAGGAGGGTTGTTACACCATTGTGCAAATATGAGGACACACCTCAAACACCTCCCACTACAAGGAGCATAACTGGCCAGTGGCCTCAGGGCTGTCATCTGGAATCCATCCCTGTATTCCCTCAGAGGCTACTACCACTGCCAAAGTACAGCAGGGATACTAAAGCAAGCCCCTGATGGCTGACTTTGTTGATGCCTTGGTTGCCTGTCTGTCTAGCAGACTAGAACACATCCTTTTCATTTGGAACATAGCTTGAATCATGGTCTGATGGTTCAGCCTTTTTCAGCTCCCTTCCTAATGCTTTTATGCAGACATTCTCCCTAAAAATATCCTTGCATTTTATTCCCATCTTGACATCTGCTTCTCAGAGGGCCAGACTAACATATCATTTATTCATTCAAGAAATACTTTTTGAGTGACTACACTATTCCTGGCACTTTGTCCTAGACACTGGGGAGGGTGGTACAGGACTGAGATGGCTCCCATGGTCATAAGCCTCCGTCCCAGGGTCATAAACTGTTTCCCTTTCTTCGGCTCTTACTGTGTGTTGGGCACTGAGGCAAGAGCACATCACATGACTACTCTCATTTGCTTTTCACAACAACCCCAAAGGAGGTATTATTCTTGTTTCATGGGTAAGGAAACTGAGATCGATAAAGATGAAGTTGCCAGCAGCTTCCCTGATGGGGGCAGCTTTGGACTCCAAAATTCATGTTTTTAACAATTAAGCTATGTTCTCTCTCTCCCATTTGGGTCACAGCTCTGAGCACTTTTCTTCTGGCAATGATTGCATACCCACATAGTTGATTTTCCAAAGCCTAACTTCATTTATTCACTTTACGTTTATGAAGGCAAGGAAAATCACTTCTAGAAGAGGGAAACAGTACTTCAGGGCATTCACAGTCCTATACTATTCCAGAGTCAGTTAATGATGATATTGTTTAACTCATGTAGAAGAGGTTTCTCACATAGTGTGAGTTTCTAACTCATCTTCATCTATTACAAAGAAGATGGAAGAGGGCAGACAAATCCCTTGGCTTCTCTCCTTTTTTTCCTGGTCCCAGCTCAACTCTGGCAGACTGATGGAAGGTGGTTACATCCAACCAAGGCTTTTCTCAGAGGCCAGCCAGGCCTGCTAGAGGGTCAGCCATGCTAACCCATGTGCCAGCTCTTCCAAATACTGACACAAACTCGTACCATGATCTCCAAGGTCAGCTATGGTGTCTTCTGTACTTGACTCAAGTGGGCCAAGGTCCATGGAAGGAATGGGCTGAGACTCAGACAGGTTCTCTGAAGTCAGGTCATCAAATTCCTTGGGAAGATAATTAACAGTTTGTGAGAAGCTGATAGAAGGAGACAGCATTACCACAAATGAAACAATATTGTTTAGAAGACTATTTGGAAATAAAAATCTGTCAAATCCTCTCCCTTAAACATGATACCACTTTCAAATTTCAGAAAGACAGCTTCGGAGAAGAGAAGCAGCCTCGAACCAACTCAGCAGGTGACCTTAACCTTCCATGGCACCAGTTTCAGGGCCATGACTAACTAGGGTGAGGCAGGAGGTACAATGAAGGAGGTACTCATTTTCCGGCTCATGTAAAAGCAAGAATGATCAGCTGCTAAGAACAATTACCCCTGCAGTTCTGCAGCCAGGGTCTCACCCCCACCTCCCCCTAGTCCAGCCCTGCTCAGGTTCCTCATCTCAGAAGTGGAGCTGTTGGCTTGGATGACTTCCAAGTTTTCATCTAGTTTTAACAGTGCTATGTTTCTGTGAATTCCAGTTTCCTAATGAAAGAGATCTAAGAGGCCACATGAAAGAACTCACACTGCAAAAAAAAGTAAAAGTTAAATTTCTCAAATATATCTGTAGGTATTTCAATAGATCATTTTGCTTTTTCTTCTTCTTCTTCTTTTCTTTTTTTCTGTTGTATATGTGTGTGTTTGCAACCTAGTGCTAATGCCGAACTGACCTATTTTCCTTGATAAGTGGCTTTCATGGAGAACAAGGCCAAGAGTGTCTTCTTATTAAAAAACAGAAGGAAAAGCTCAAACTCATCTTAATGAATAAGTGAAACAAAGCCATGCCACTCTGTGGCACAGCATTTGTGAAAATACATTCATCAAATATTTTTAGGACATCCAGTTTTTGTACTGTATAATTGCTGTAGGAGGTGAAATTAATTTCAAATTTCAAAGTTTCACCGATGGCACACAGGCAACTTTAAGAACAAAGAAGAGAGATTGCATGAAGTGTGTTTTCACTTCTACTTCAGAAATGACTAGGAAATAAGAATTTATACCGTCAATTGACTTTGATTTGTTGAGGTTCTCTTTGAAGAGAACAGCTAGAATTGTTATAATTGCTTCTCTTAGAAAGGATTTGCTCTGATCTTTGATCCTCTTTACTATTTTGTATATGGAGACCTGATCAGTTATACACTTCTCACAGAAACCTAGTTTTGGCATCATCACAACTTAAGTGCCACAGGATAAAAGAAAGACCAGGCTTATTGAGTGTATTATGAAATTCAGTTGTTTTTAAGCTATCATCCTTTAAAGAAATGATGCCTAACATGATTCCACCTTCAATTATGCATCCAGATTCAAAGCCCAAATTCAGCCAAGCAGAAAATGCCTGCCAAAATAAAAGGCCCTGTTAGGGTATGGGAAAGAAAACAAGTCATTCTCCTAAATGCCTCAAATAATTTTTATAACATGTTTAAGAAATGACAGCGCCAGACCATTTTCTCCCCTAACTCTGATTTTATCTCATATGACTGCTTCTGAAATATAAAGCACTTTTGCAACAGCTGGCAAGAGAGAAGGAAGAAAGAACAGAGAACAGAGTCCCAGTGAAATCGGAAAGAAATGAAATCATAAATTCATATACAAGCAGAGACAGGAGCCTTATCCTCTTTCTTCCTTTTTTCTCCTCTTCACGTTTTTCTTTAGTTTCTTGCATCTGATTAATCCTATTTCTTTCTTACATTTTATTTCCTCTTTACCAACTCACTGATGCCTTTTCTTAAGATGTTTAAAACCCTTCTGTCCCTCTGCAAAGTGTTCAGCTTCCCACTTTCTCTCTCTCCTTTGTTCTTTGAATATCATTAAACCTGCCCCACTCTGTGCCTGTGAATATGATTAACTGTCTTTCTTCCCTGCCTAGCCTCTCTTTTCATTCTCCTCCTGGGGCGAACAAGAAAGCCCCAGGTCACTTTTCCTTTACTTCCGTTCCCATGAAAAGCTTTTTTCCTAAAGAGTCTATAAGAAAGTCTGTTAATCGGTGGCTTTTCCCGATCTTCCTTCTTCTCAAGGTGAATGGCTTTCAAGAGCCTCAATTTCTGTCCATTATTAATCAGAGCATGGTCCTGGATGAGCAGGCTCAGAATCACCAGGGAGCTTGTTAAAAAATTCAGCATCCCAAGCCCCACCCCAGACCAACCAAATCATAATCTGCCTTTTAACAAAACCAATAGGTGATCTGGGTGAATTTTGAAGTTTGAGAAGCATTGCTGTAAGCCATAAGAATTCAGAGAACAGCCAGTCGATTGTGGACCCGTGAGGTCAAAAAGGATTCTCCTAAAGAGAAAGTGACATCTGAAAATGAGAAGGTGGGATGCTAACGAGGGGCCAGCGGGAAGTGGCTGATATAATTGCATAAAATAGGGCAAGATACCTGGGAGGCTGCGGGGGGGTGGTGGGGGGAGGCAGGGTACATTGTGGAGCAACCCTGTCTGCAATACTGAACCAGCGAGAAGGTACCATCTCCAAGAGCAAAGCATCTCCCTTCACCAGGTTCTATGAGTGGGAATGATCTCATCTTCCATGTCTCTGGGACCCACAACAGATCCCACAGCTGGCTTTACTTAATGGCTTACTTACTTTACTTAATGGCTTTACTTTTCTCTTAAGCAGAGAGGGGGGCAAGTGGGACTGAGTAGGGTTCAAGAAAGAGATACTCCTAAGGTCAGAGAAGGTGGAACCCCTGCATCTGGTCCAACTTTGGGTTTTCAGAAATTGACAACACTCAACCACTAAATAACTGAGAAATGTGGATTACCTCTCAGATGGGGGCAGAGAACAAGTGGCCCTAAGCTCTGCCTGGCTGACAAAGAGCTTTGCTGGGGCCCCTGAAATGCCCCAGTCTTTGAGCCTCTCTGATCACTGCGCCACAGCAGAATGAGTGTCCCCAGACTGCAGAGATCAGCCCCACAGCCTTAGGGGGTTTGGTTCTTCCCACCAAAGAAAAAGAATCTCCCTCAGATGCAGAGCTCTCCAGTGAATGAACAACCAGAATTTGAGACAATGTTCTCCATAAAAACGACTCCTTCCCATGTTGCCTTTACCAGAAGAGCTAGGAAGTTGGGGTTGATATCTATTGTCCAGATACGATCCTGAAGAAATACTTTCTTAAGTATCAGAGCCTACACGAAGGCCGTAAGATGTCTTTAACCATTAGAGAAAATGGTATTTGCTATTCAGGGGCTTGTGATACTGAGGATATGATTCAGGGTCCATTTCATGTGACTCTGTAACCCTACTTATTATTGAACATCTAAAGTAATTATTCAGAGTTTAAAAGGGGTTATTAAACACAACGCATAATGATATAGATGGGAGACAGAAATAAAAGGGAAAGAATAAAAAATAAGACGGAAAGAGAACAAGGGATTAAGAGGTGATGCAAAAATATCATGGCTGAAATTCAAAATTAGATATACACACATTTGCTCTGCAAAGTCACAATTTTACTCATCAATTGTTCATTCCATGCTGATTGAGTTTTCTTGTACACAGTAGGCACTTGATGTTTTGGATGAATCTATTGATCCATCTCTAAGTACAGCTGCTCTAAATTAGTGTCATCACTCACCCTTGGCCTATATGCTAAAATGAACCCCAGTACCTCTACCCGGAATTGGGCAAAGTTGATCTGGTTGCTCTTTTCCCTGCTCTGTCCCTTCTCCTACCTGACTGGCCACATGAATGTGATGAATTTGAAGCAATTAAAGGTTTGATGTAACATTTAAAACATGAGAGCCACTTACATGGAGTACACCAACAGTTAGCCGCTCCAAGTTCCGAGATCTCAACTCCTTCATTCGTTTGTTATTTTCTTCATATTTTTCTTCTGCAAACTTTCTGCAAATTTAGAGTGAGTGTAGAAAAACAGCTGCATTTGCTAAAGCCACAACTATATTAGGCAGGTAAGTGTGATTCCCTGCCTCAACAGGCAAACTGGGCTGTTGAGAAGCCATTTACCCCTCATCAGGGTAAATGCAGCATAGCACCCACTGGATTCTCTTTTAAAGCACACACAATGATGCTCTGGCTCCTTCTCCATCCTTAGAATCCCTAAAATGTACCGCTGAAATTCAAAATTAGATATATATACACATTTGTCATATGGCAGCTTCAAGAATAAAGTTATTTAGGTTTTATAAAACAAAATATTAGCTTGTCTGTACTTCTCAGTTTCCAATTTCTGGGGATAACATTTCTTTGAGGCAGGGGTCCCTGAACATTCCAGAAAAAAAGTCCCAGTTTCAATCAGGTGATTAAACTAGGGATTCACACATATTAAAAACACAGAATTCTTATCATGTCAGATTCCTCATGAGGATCTGTGGGACTCCGCGGCAAAAGAAGACAGTCTGGACCCCTGTGCTTTCTCTGTGATGGCAGGGCTGTTTGTTCCCAACACCCAGACTGTGCCCCACATGTATTAATAACTCAATCACTGCTCTCAGGATGAATAAGCCCGCAAACAAGGAGAAGAAAGTTAGATTTCCTAGAATTTATGCAAGGAACTTGAGAACCACTGTGAAGGGGAATTTTTCTCCAGCTCATTTTGTCTCATCTAGTATAGAAGAGGTAAATGTTATAGACCTGTTACTAAACTGGAAGAAAGATTTCAGTTCTTGTGATTACTGGTGTGCTAATTTAAATTTAGTTTGAAAAGTCACTGAAGAGCCCTGTAAGTCAAATTTTGTTTATAAAGTGGGTACATTACATCCCTTCTGACAATAGAGTCGTTTTCTAGCTAAAACACATGACTGTGCTCAAATTTTAGAAAAAAATGATTTAAAACAATCCCATGCAACTCATTCATAAAATTAAGACCGAACTTTATTTATAACCATTGACTTTAAATAAGAAACATACTGAATGTCATGCGGAAGATCTATGACTGTGTATAAAAAAGTTTTAATATGAAATATAATTTGTAATGTGCATGTACATTATTAAATTGCCTTTTTGATCTGTTCCTATCAGAGATTTAATTTTCCTTTTAGCCTCAAACAATGACAAGAGACATGGTACCCTAGAAATACTGCCATTCCCAAAGCCTTAGAAATAGATCCAGGACTGTTAATTGATAGAATGACTCAAGTAATTTATGTAAATATATTTTCTCAGTCAAACCCACACTCAGTGGTGCAGTGGTTTGCAGAAACCAAATTGTACTGGTTCCTAAGAGCAGACTGTGTATGTATCTTCCAACTGAACATTTGATGATGCCACACTGGTAGCTTGAAATTGGCCATTGCAGGAATATTTACACCTCCCAGCCCCACACTCCCAGAGGTGGTGGTTGTTAAACATTTACCAACACACGACCGCCCATGGTGCACTTCGACAGAAATCTTTTTCCACACTGATTAAAGAAAGCATGTGTTCAGGGGAAAGAAGTAGTCTCACAGATTCTCACTTGGTTCTAAATGATATGCACTGTAAGTGCAAGAATACCTCCAAAGCCTTTTTCGGATATGTTACCAAGGTCACAAAATGAACAGATTTGAGTTTCAGGTCTTTTCTGTCTCCTTACTTCTTAGCTGGGGCTTCTAAGCTACCAAACAGTTGACAGAGAAAGGAGAAAAATTAGGATATCCTACCAACGGAAAAATCTTTGAGAAACTGGGAGTCTAGGGCTCTTTGGAATCTCCCTCTTTTCCTGTAAATACTTGAATTAGCAGTGATATCGTCCACCAGCAGAGTTGCCCAGAGCATAGGTTTTCAAATGGCTTCACTTGACGGAGCAGAGCTGTGTCAGGACTGCTTTCTAAAGCCAACAATTGCCTGCGGTACATTCTTCTCCCCAAACACCCGCTAGGTCTCCTGGCAGAGGGGGTACAGCAAACATCTGGGGAGCGTGGACACAGAGTGAAGCCACTCTTCTCACCCTCTCACCGGGGTATATTTAGGACGTATCAGCAGCAACAAGGCTTCATTTGGTGGCTGACTCTATATTTTCATCATTAATAACCTCCCTGACATTCAGTCTTTCTTTGCACAGAAGACCGAAAGCCTGACAATAATAATGGCTGGCAACCGATAACTATCTATGGCTGAAGAACCATCTTTTGAGGGGACAAGTAAGTGAAGAAACAAAGAAATATATAATGCCTATGTGCATTTTGCTTTCCTGTTTTGGCTGTGGCTTTTCTTCAGTCAATTCCTTTGGAGCCCTGGGAAGTGGCCAGAGCACGGGTACCCCAAGGAAGGGCAGCTTACTTCAGCTTCCGGGCCTTCTCATCAGCTGCCTGGAGCTTCCTCAGCCGCATCCTTTCTCTTGGTGTCATTTTCTGCACTTCAGACAGCGCCTGCAGAGTCTGCAGGTGGATCTTTTTTTGCCTATAAATAATAAAGATCCCCCACATGCAACTCATCCCAAACACGCTCAGAAAAATTAAACAAATATTTTACAGAAGTATCATTACACTACTGATGGGGAAAGCATCTCGAGATAGGCCAGGCAAAAACTAATAAACTCAGGGTGGGTAATGAGCCAACCAGGACTATGGTTAATTAGTAATATTTTTCAAATTAGACTTTTGTTTAAAAACAAATTATGTACTTTCTACATTTCTGCTATTTCATGGCCTATGACTAGTTTTCATAATGTAAGACAAATTAGAATCTTAGCCATCAAAGAGTAAATGTACTGGTGCTAATTCAACCCTGTAAATAGGATTTAATCTTTGGAATCAGGCAGGGTTTGAACCCCATCTCTACCCCCTCATTAGCTCTGTAGCCTTGGGCAAGTTACTGAACCTCTCTGAAGCTCCATTTTCTCATCTGTAAAGAATAGGATTTAGTATTATATGAAACGATGTGTGTACAGTGTCTGATACATCAAAGTAGCCCAAATGGTAGTATTGTAATAGTTAAATTTTGTTGAATATGTTGTATATTCTATGCTTCCTACAGCAGGTAAGCATGGCACAGAGGTTATCACACAGGTTAATAACATTCTCTGGGTTTGAATCCTAGCTCCCATGTTACATATATATGCCCTTGTGCAAGTTATTTAACCTCCCTATGATTATTAAAATAATAATAATAATAGATAATAATAGTACCTAATTCATAGGGTTTTGTGAATTTAAATGAGTTATTTCATGTAAAATGCTTATACCAAAGCCAAGAACCCCACAAAATGTTAGTTAAAATTGTTATTTAGGAGCTTCTTTCTCCAGTTAAAGAAACGTGCTTACATTACTCGTGTGTTGAAACATCTGCAACCATATTCTCAAGGACATTCGTTTCTGTGCCTGACTCTGTTAGGGCCCAATACTGTGGAATGTCTTTTGCACTCAGCTCCCTCATTACAAAATCCTAGGAGAGGTCTCCATTTCATTTCATTCCCACTCTAATCTTTTTAATTTTGTATTAATTGTGTAATAGTAATGACCATTTGTAGGCAGCTCTCATCCCTCTGGAAAACCGTCCACAGACTCCAGGGGAGATACGATTTTCTGGAATATACATCCCTTATTTTGTAAAACCAAACAAAGCTCCTTGAAACACAGTCATAGATTGAGAAAAAAAGTGACAATTTGAAATCAATATTTCATAATGTGGAAGACCATACAAAGGATCAGCCTGTGGCACACTTTAATTGTAAGCACTGTCAGGTAAACAGTGTCACATCTACAGTACAAAACGGTAGTTAAAATTAGCATAATATTTTCACACCTCAGTTTAAAATAAAACAAAATCAGAATTCCAGGCATTCTTGAAAGAATAATTAGCAACCTAAGAAAATTAGGTGATAGGAGCATACCTCAAACATTAGGCCCTGACGTGCAAGGTATTTTAAATGGAGAGCATGCATTAAATGAAAACTATCTTTGATGAACGAGTTTTTTCTGTTTGAATGTGAAATTGGAAAACAAACACAGTGCACCTGAGAATGCGCTGGACTGAGTGTCAGAGAAGCACATTTATGTTATTTGGTCTTGATTAGGCTAAAGAGGGCTATTGTTCTCACCTACTGCCTTCCACAGCTCTGGGGAGGGGCTGCCATTCTCATGGGGTCTTTATAAAATGACATAGGGTTCCTCAGCAAATTATAGATTTGGTCTTTATATAACCCCTTGAGTTGTGCAGTCCACAACTACACAGCTATACATGGCTGTTCTGAAGTCACTAAGTATTCTTGAATGGTATAGTACAGAAATTTTGATTAAGGTAGGAGAGAGACGTTACGTCAAGAAATAATTATGTTTATGAAAAAGACATTTTCTAGTTCATATGTATATCTCAGGGAAGTAAATTTTGGCTTATTTCTTATTGTCCTAAGGACTTCACAGTGTTGTCTTCTCAATAGATACTCTGCCAGTTCCTGTTAAACAAACAACATGTGAAAACCATTTATGCTTAATATGGAAGGCTCACTAGCATAACTATCACTAAATGTTTGAGATATTAATTTCTCTGCATACTTACAAGGCAACTGCAGAGCTACCCTGCAGATCTGTAAGCTGTGCAGTTGTTTAAAACTTTTATAATCTCAATTTGCTACCACCTGGGGCAAAGGGGCTTTGGAATGCCAAGTTACTGAAGCTCCTTAATTTCTTGGCAAGACTTCAGTGAATTCTAGGATACTCTGTGCAGTCAGCTTAGCACTAATAGATTTTTAAAGACAAATGCATTTAACATTATGCTCAATGGGCTTTTTAAAAACAAAGCAATTTACTTACATGGCATTAATTATCTGAGCAGCCTCCTTCTGACAATTCAAATTCTTGTCTTCCAGAGTCATTTCTGAGTATCTACACATCAGGTGCTGGAAAAAAGAACAACCCTGACACATTTTATATACTCCAATTCAGAAATGAAAGGGCAGCGAACTACCAGGGGCCTTTTCTGATGTGCAGTGTTATTGACCATACCTGAAAGTTTGAAAACAAAACCCACTGGTAACTACTTTTCTTTGATAAATAAGATACCAAACGTTGCAGGGTAGCTTATGCTGCAAAGTCTTGGGTGGGGGGGTTGGTTGCAGGCTCCAGCTTCATCTGGCACTCACTACCTATTCTCTCACTCCCTGCTACCCACCACAGGCAGGCCTCTCCTCAGCTCCAAGAACAAACAAGACCTCCTCAATTTGCTTCTTTGGGCACTGGACAGTGTTCCCACTCCCAAGGCCAGGACTAGGCTGAGACAAGCGAGACACTCACCTCAGGTGCAAAACTGAAAGGGCACCAAAAGACTCAGTAACCAAGGGAAGTCATTTTTAATGCAATATTATAAAAAATCAAAATGAATACCAAAAAGCCATGGAGAATACAACATGAAACATTTAAATCTTGCCACTTGCAATAACATGGATGACTCTAGAGGGTATAATGCTAGGTGAAAAAAGTCAGTCAGAGGAAGACAAATACCATGCAATCTCACTCATATGTGGAATTTAAGAAACAAAACAAATGGACAAATGAAAAAAGAGACAGAAAAACAACAAATAAAAAACAAAAACAAAAACAGACTCAAATACAGAGAACGAACTGAAGATTGCCAGGCAGGTGAGGGGATGGGTGAAATAGGGGGAGGGAATTAAGACTGCACTTAAGGAGCACTTGTCAAGCATACTGTAAGGACCTATTTAGCCAGAGGCTTCCATCACGGTTAAAACAATAACATTGTTTAACCCTTAAACCATCCCTGCTTCCCTTCCCCCAGGGCACTTACTTAAAAACAAGTCCCAGAAACCAGCCCCAGGTAACAAAGCTCAAATACAAGGGTGGGTCAGGCCAGGTGGAGACATCTGATCAGTGGGGGGCACATACTGTCTCCCTAGTTACCAAGGAGTATGGGCCCCGCCCTTTGGGCACCTTTTGGGCGCCAGTTCTGACCAAGGTGATAGGCTGGTTCAAATGTCTACTAGGGTAAATTGTAATTCAATTGGTCAGCTAGCATGACTGTGCAGCTTTCTCTGTGTGTTACAGTTTCATTGGTCAGCTGTGCGTGGCCAGGCCCAACCGCATGGCCTTTGCCCTAAAAAGCTAGTCTGTGAAACAGAGAAGGGTTGCCCTCTCTGTAAGAGGGGAGGCCCTGGCCGGTCGGTTTGGTTCTTGATGCTTGGCGCGAAATAAAGCTTTGCTTGACCTTCGCTTTATATCAGTCTCGCTCCTTTAATCACTGACCCATTTTGTGGGGGGGCATCACACATACAATTGGTGAATTGCCTTAATGTACACCTGAAACTAACATAACTGCTAACTGATTACAAAAAAAAATAAAAGTTTAAATAAAGACAGAAAACAAAGATAAAGACAGGGTCCAACCCTGAACCTGTACCATTCTACTACCTCACTTCCATCACCCTAATCCTAGCCTTGTTGGATGCTGCCTGTGAACCTTTGATATTTTGTTACCAGGGATTTTTAGCATTAATTTGGATGCTAAAAATGTTTAATTTTTTAAACACTGCACTAAAATGATATTTATCCTGATTACTGAGTTTTTGGTGTCCACTCTAATTGTGCCCCAGGGCAAATGCCTCACTTGCAGTCATCCTAGTCCCAGCCAATCTCCTTGGATTCCTTTTAACTTTTTTTTTTTGGTCTGCTCACAGCCCACTCAATGTGATTTTGATCCCAACAGTTAGCACCTAGGTGTCTTTTCAAAGGCCTGCCCTTGAGCTAGTGGAGCTGGCTTTGCATAGTGAAAGTTACACACCAAGAGAACTCAGTACCAAGGGACTTTTGGCACTTTCCTTCCTGTCCTGCTTATTACCCCACTTCCTCAGGGGCTTCTCCAGAGGGCACATTGTTGCCTAAGACCCCTCCCCTCTTTGTCTCCATCTAGGAACAGAACCTGATTCAGGCCTTTGTCCAGCTAATTCTCTGTGGTTCCAACCCTCTTGCAGGCTCCTTACATGTCTCGCTGCTTCCCACTATCTCACTGGTAGAGAACCCTTACCTACTCTTTCTTTGACCACCAAAGACATTATTCCCTTCCCTTATTTTATATCGTCCTGCCTAGTGCTCCTGATAATGTGTAATTAGCCTTTCTTGGGTACTGAGACTTCTTCCTAGCAGCCAAGCTGCAAAAGGACAGGAGCCATAGCTGTTCCTTTCCTTTCAGCACCTCCAGCATCAGCACTGTGCTCAGCACTCCACTGATGAAGACACACCAAGTCAGCATCCTTGTTTCCTGCGAACTTTGAACTGGATGCAGAGAAAATGTGTGACCATCTTTGAAGGTGAATGACTGCTTTATGGGTCTACTTAAAACTGTCATAAAATTCAAGGAAATTTGCCTGAGGTAATTGTAAAAGCCTAAAAACAAACAAACAAACCCTCCAAGAAGTACCCTTTGCTTTTTTTCTTACCACGAGAGGTAGATTCTTCGCAACAAAATTTCTAATCTACAGGAAAACAAACTTACCTAATCAATGAAAGTATGATTAAGATATATAAGAAAGGAGGGTGTTGGGTCGGTGGTTCCGGGAATGCAAGAGGAACAACAGAAATGACCACCGGGGCCGCCATCTTCCAGTCTCCTCCCCATCCCCTTCCTTAACCCTAGACTCTCCCACCAAAAGGGTGTACGCCCAGGTCACATCTCCATAGGTAACCCGATACCTATGCAGGAAACAGGAGTTATCAGGAGCCCTCACCCCATACCTTCTGATCACCAAATATGGATGTGAGCCCATGCTCTGCCTTGGCCCTATAAAAGACACCCCCCCAACTCCCTCCCAGTGTGACTTCCCCCACTCCACTTTCCGTAGTTGAGGAACCTCGCCCGAGGGTGCCCACCTTCTCCTGGCTCGACTTTCCTGGCTCCCCTTCTCGTGGGCCTTTAATAAATCTTGCCTTGTGCCCACCTTGCCTGGTGTTATGTTTACTCACCTGCCAAACTTTACAGAGAGGAACAGTAAAGACTCAGTGAAAACCCCAGATTTTACCTTATTAGTGATACATTCTTGTCCTAGCAGGGATACATTTACAAAGTATTCAGGTAAGATTTGTAAACCAAAAAGCTCTAAGGGCAGATGTTGAGTTTAGGCAGAAAATTACAACCCTAACTTCTCATATCTGGGGCTTTGGGGAATGGGAGTTCACATACCAGCTTTTGCAAAGAGATTGTCTGACTAATAATTTCCTTCAGCTTTTAAAAAAAAAAATCTTTTTTCTCTCCTTTCTGACTGATTCTTAATGCATCTTATTCCCTCAGCCTATCTTCAAGTTCTCCAATGTATATAAATGCTAATACATGTTTCCCAGTATGCCTTTCATTTTAAATACCTGTAGTTGTTCATCAATGTAAGGGATTTTTAAAATTTCCATTGCAGATGGTCTCAGTGAAGGACTCTTGTTCAACATGCTGTAATGTTTAAGAAGAAAATTATTTTTCAAATGAACTAAGATATAAGTAGAATTTAAAATTGCTTCTGTGGCAATATATTTATTTCCATACCGTTCCATGATGGCATTCAGTTCTCTTGGATATCTCTTGGGGAGAGAAGGCGTGTCACCTTCAACGATTTTTAAAACAATGGACAAGAAATTGGAGCCAGTGAATGCATGATTCATGCAGCACATCTCATATAAAATGCATGCCAGAGACCTAAAGACAAAGTCAAAGAATTTAAATAAGGAACATATGTCCTATTTTAAATCTGATCACCGTACAAAACCTCAGATGTGTCATGTCATTGCTTATGAGACACTAATATACCCTTTGATTGTTTAAAAGCTTCAGTTCTATACTTTTTTTTCCCATTTAGATACACATTTTAATAAATAAAGGGGGAAAAATGAAAAAAAAAAACCTACAAAATATAAGTCTGAATGACCACTTCTTTGTCAGAGCAGAAACAAAACAACAGGAATATGTCTGCACACAGGAAGGAAAATAAACATTTGATCAATGTAGTAAGGAACCTCTATGAAGGAAAAATAAAACACAGCTAAATATTTTTCTAAGGCAGTTTTGTTAATACTAGATATGCAAAATAAAATTTTAATTTATCAGCTTAACCTTCAAATGTGTATCCAAGCATTTTGAAAAGGAAACTGGCATTCTTTATTAGTTTTCTGAATAGAATCCATTTGCAAGTAGGGTGGAAAAGCAGCTACTTGTAGCTCACATTAAAATGTATAATTCTCCCTTTGAGCGTATGAAGCAGAATATTAAAATTCTAGATCAGTCCAACACTGATTTGGATTAACCATGCAAATCAGTAACCTCTAAACCAGCAGAATAATCTTTTAAATAACTCAGCATCATTAAGAAAAGGGGGAAATTGCTGCCTGAACTAAGTATACTAAGAAAGAATAGTACTTCTATTAAATTAATGAATTATTTTTAATATTATGAGTATTATGAATTGTGTAACCAGCCAGATCTCATTTTTCACGTTAGTTGCTTGAAAAATCAGAAATAAATTTAAAACCAAACTTGTGTAAGTTCTGTTTTAGGTAACTTTTAACACTGTCCTACTTTCTTATAAAAGGCAGTGCATGTATAAATAAATATACACATGAATACTATAATTTTAACCATTTTGTGGGTATTATAAAAATGTGCACTGGTAAGAGAATTCTGGATATATACTGAATACAAAGAGATGTTTTTGTTTCAGTAAAGAACAACGACACTAAAAAATTCCAACTAATTGGTATTTTACATATTGTAAAGCACTTCCATACAAAACCCAACAGAACCTCAAAAGTTCACAGTGACATACAGCCACTCTATTTTTCCCATTTTATACAGAGGAAACTGGCTTTTAAAAAGTTAAATGGCTTGATCAAGGTCAAAGGTATTTTTCCTTCCAAAATTCTGGACTATTTTCATTACAGAATACTAGAAAGAAGGGGAATGTTAGGAGAAATCCCCTGATCATGACTTAAAAAACACCAAGATCAATATAAATATTATAAATTATGAAAATTATTTGAAGCTCAATAAATTTTGTAACCATCTTTACAACTATTAATATGACTATTAACATGACGCAGCACATCTTTAGATTTCTATGCCAGAAAAGTTCCTTCAATAAATGTGAAATAAAGACTTTCTTTTTTAAGATTTTATTTATTTATTTGACAGAGTGAGAGACAGCAAGAGAGGGAACACAAGCAGTGGAAGTAGAAGAGGGAGAAGCAGGCTTCCCACCAAGCAGGGACTGTAAGGGCCTATTTAGCCAGAGCGATTCCATCCGGTTAAACAGTGATTTTGTTGTTTATACAGTAAAACTTAAACTGTCCCTGTCCCTCTTCTACCCAGGGGACTTACTTAAAAACAAGTAAACCAGTCCCAGGTAACAAAGCCCAAATACAAGAGTGGGTCAGGCCAGGTGGAGGTATCCAATCAGTGGGGGCGCATACTGTCTACCTAGCTACCAAAGAGTATGGGCCCCACCCTCTGGGCGCCTTTTGGGCACCAAATCTGACCAAGGTGATAGGCTAGCTTTCTCTGTGTGTTATAATCTCATTGGCCACCTGTGCATGGCCAGGCCCAACCACATGGCTTTTGCCCTTAAAAGCTTGTCTGTGAAGGGCACCTGGGTGGCTCAGTGGGTTAAGGCCTCTGCCTTCAGCTCAGGTCATGATCCCAGGGTCCTGGGATGGAGCCCCACATCGGGCTTTCTGCTAGGCAGGGAGCCTGCTTCCCTTCCTCTCTCTGCCTCTCTCTGCCTACTTGTGATCTCTCTCTCTGTCAAATAAATAAATAAAATCTTTAAAAAAAAAAAAAAAAAAGCTAGTCTGTGAGGCAGAGAGAGGTCGCCTCTTTGCAAGAGACGGCCCTGGCCAGTCAGTTTGATTCTCGATGCTTGGTGTGAAATAAAGCTTTTCTTGACCTTCGCTTTGTATCAGTCTCACTCCTTTGATTACAGACCCAACAGGGACCCTGATGTGGGGCTTGATCCCAGGACCCTTGGATCATGACCTGAGCCAAAGGCAGCCACTTAATGACTGAGCCACCCAAGTGCCCCAAATAAAGACATTTTTAGACAAGCAAAAATTGAGAGAAGTCATTGCCAGCAGGATAGCACTAAAAACAATCCTAAGAAGGAATTCTTCCACTTGAAGAAAATTGATCCCAGGCAGAAAGAAGGAATGCAGGGAGGAGCAAAGAACACTATGAAAAGTAATTCTGTAACTATGTATAAGCCAACATTAACTCTATAAAATGATACTAAATATATCGTGGAGTTTAAAATTATGTAGAATATAATTTTATGACAAAAATAAGGTGAAAGACATAAGGGGGTAAATGGAGTTAAAGTATTTAAGGTCCTAGCATTACTGGGAAAGTGGCAAAAGTAGTGACTTTCATTAAGTTTCATTATAATAAGGCAAGGATGTATGTTATAATTGCTATGGTTTTCACCAAAAGAATAGTAAAGTAATGTATACTGACAACTTTATAAGTAGAAAGCTACTAGAAAGAAAAGAGTCAAATAAAAATTTAAAATATAAACAAGAAAGGAGAAAAAAAGAAACAATAAATGGTATATATAGAAGACAAATCGTAAGATGACAAAAACACAAATATAGCATAATTATATTAAATGTAAATGGATAATACGTCAATTAAAAGATTATCAGATTGGGTCAAAAATTATATACTGCTCACAAAAGAAACCTTAAATATAAAACCACAGAACAGTTTATAAAAAGAGGTATATTGTGCAAATATTTATCAAAATATTGCTGGAGTGGTTATACTAGCATCAGAGAAAACAGACTTAAAGGAAAGAACCCCTTCTAAGATTAAGGTCATAGACTAATAAAGAGCTCAAACAATGAAGAACAAATAACAATTTTAAAATCCAATAACTGTGTATGTGTGTGTGTATATAAAGCAAAAATTGACAGAATTAAAAGAAAAATAGACAAATTCACAGTCATAATGAAAGACTTTAACATACCTCTTTCAATAGCTGAGAGAACAAGCAGAACAAAACTTCAACAAGAATAATTTAAACACAACTACCAGAATTGACATAATTGACATACTAACATAAATGCATCCAACAATGACAGAATTCAGATTCTTTTCAAGGGCACGAGGACCATTTTCCAAATTGACTATACTTAGGATCAAGGAAGCCTCAACAGACTTCAAAGATGGAAAACTTCAGAGCATATTTTCTTACCACAGTGAAATTAAGCTCGACTTATTAATAATGGAGAAAAAAAACTACAAAATTACCAACTATTTGAAAATTCAAAAATATACATCTAAATAACACATAGGTCAAAAAAATTCCAACAAAATTAGAAAAATTTAAAACTGAATATTAATAAAGGTACAAAATATCAATACTTTGTAGCTAAAATAAATGATTATAGTAAAATTGAAATATTATATGCATACATTAACAAAGAAAAAAGCTTCCCAAGTCAGCTTGGGAAGATAGAGAAAGAATAGCAAATCAAGCCAAATAAAGTTAAGGGAAAGAAATTTTTGAAAAGTAGAAATTAATGAAATAGGCACAGATACAAAATAAAAATAAAAGATTAATAGATTTAAAAGAACTCCAGTGAGACTGATCAAGAAAACAAGAAGAAAAAACCACACAGATAAACAATAACAGAAGCAGAAAAGTATACAACACTATAGACTCCATTGTTATTAGAAAGTATTAAGATGACATAAATGCTTTTCCCCAGTAAATTTGAAAAATGGGATGGAATGAACAGTTGCTAAAAAATATACTTAAAAACTGATAATATAAATGATAATGTATAAAATCTGAATAGTCCTTTATCTATTATAAATAATAACAATAATTAATTTTAAAAACATTTGAAATAATAATTTAAAATAATAAAAATAATTGAAATATTAAATGATTTAAAAATATTTAAAATAATAACTTTAAAAAACTTTTTTAAAACTCCCCACAAAAAAAGTCTCCAGGGTCAGATGGTTTTACTGGCAAATTCTTTCACATATTTTAGGAATAAAGAACACTAATCTTATTTAATGTCTTCATTTTAACATGTCCACACAACTGTCATATAAAGTATAACAAGAATAATAGAGAGAAAGAAAATTATAGGCAATTTTTTATGAGCATAGATTCAAAAATTCCAAATACACACAAATATATGTATATTATAAATAGAATATGATGATATATTTAAAAGATAATAGGGGCACCTGGGTGGCTCAGTGGGTTAAAGCCTCTGCCTTTGGCTCAGGTCATGATCCCAGGGTTCTAGGGATCGAGCCCTACATGGAGCTCTCTGCTCAGCAAGGAGCCTGCTTCCTCCTCTCTCTGCCTACTTGTGATCTCTGTCTGTCAAATAAATAAATAAATAAATCTTTAAAAAATAAATAAATAAAAATAAAAAGATAATATATCACAACCAAGTAGATTTTATTAAATTCAATCAATGGCATATATCTCATAGATGAAAAGAGAAAAATTATACATAGATGCAAAAAAAGGCAGTGGATAAAATTCAAAACCCAGGGGCACTTGGGAGGCTCAGTTGGTTATGCAACTATTTTCAGCTCAGGTCATGATCTTGGAGTCCCAGGATCAAGTTCCACATCCGGCTTCCAGCTCTGAGGGGAGTCTGCTTCTCCTTCTGACCTTCTCCCTTCTCAAGCTCTCTCTCTTGCTCTCTGTTAAATAAATACAATCTTTTTAAAAAATTCAAAACCCATTTGTGTTTTTAAAGATTTTTATTTATTTATTTGTCAGAGAGACAGAGCACAAGCAGGGGAGGGGCAGAGGGAAAGGAGAAAGCAGGCTCCCAATTGAACAAGGAGCCTGACGCAGGACACAGACACAGGACTCTGGGATCATGACCAGAGTCAAAGGCAGATGCTTAACAGATACAATAGACACAGATATCTTCCCTTTGTGTTTTTGAAAGAAGAAAACTCTTAGCACACTGGGAATAGAAGGGAAC
The DNA here is from genome assembly GCF_022355385.1 of Mustela nigripes. Lineage (NCBI taxonomy): Eukaryota > Metazoa > Chordata > Mammalia > Carnivora > Mustelidae > Mustela > Mustela nigripes. The sequence continues at coordinate 88,287,865 of NC_081558.1, read as the reverse complement.
TTCTTCAGTTATTTTTTAGAGCTATAAAATATATAGTAAATATTATTCTTATTGGAGACATATTGAAAGTTTATGCTTTTATTTTGAGATTGAGAGTAAGTATGTCTACTATCACCACTTCTATTCAATATTGTTTTAAAGGTGCTATTCAGAATAAGGGGAGAAAAAATTTTAAAAAAATAAATATATGTATACATATAAGGAATATATATAAAGATTATAAAAATATATTAAACTTTCATTAAGCATTTCAACATGGTTATGTATATAAAAGGTCATTTCAATAAGCCTGTGACAAACATTTAAAAAATGAAATGCAAAATATCACTTACACTAACATCATACAATGTCAAATATGTAGAAATAAATCCAGTGAAAGATGTGCAAGACACTACACTGCAAACCACAGTACATCACTAAAACAAATTAAAGACCACCTAAAATAGGGGGTGGAGGTGAAGAGGGAGAGATCCACGTAACTGACTGAAAGAGTCAACATAATGAAGATGACAAATTTTCCCAGAACAATCTATAGACTCAATGCAATACCAATCAAAATCTTAGCAGACTCTCTATAGGAATTGACAAGCTAATTCTAAAAGTTATGTAGAAATGCAAAGGGACAAAGATAGCCACGATAATTAAGAACAAATTTGGAGATTTTGTATTAACAAATAGCATGATTCATTATAAACTTGCATTAATTATGAAAATGTGATATCAGCAAAGAAGAAAAAACAGGCCAATGGAACAAAACACAGAACTCAAAAACAGATCCACACATATTCAATAATTTGATTAATGCAAAAACAACCTGTACTATATAGAGGGAAAAAATGATCTTTTCGACAAGTTGTGCTGGGCCAATTGAATACCCATATGGAAAATAAAGTATATGGACTCCTATCTCACACCATACACATGCACAAAAATCATCCTTTTTCAATGAAAAATAACATCAAGCTTTTAAACGAAAACAGGAGAATATCTTCTTGATCTTGGGGTAGGCAAAGACTTCCTAAACAAAATGTCAAGAACACTACCAATAAGGTTATGGACTGATAAAACGAACTCCATCAAAATTATGAATTTCTATTCGTGAAAAAAAAATCACTAAGAGGGTGAAAAGGAAGATACAGAGAGGGAGGAGGCATTTGCAATTCAAATATCCATCAAAGACTGGTATCCAGAACATGTAAAAAAAAGTAATTAATTAGAACTCCTACTAATTAATAAGAAAAAGGAGAGAATCCAATAGAAAAGTGGGCAAAAGACTTGAAGAGACACTAAATGGCCCCAAATCATGAGACATTTGACAGTATTGGTCATCAGAGAAATGCAAATTAAAACCACAGTGAGTACCACTACACACTCATAAGAATGGTGAAAATGAAAAAGATGCTATCAAGTCAGTACTTGTTTTACTATGAAAAAAGTTTTCTTAACAAAAAGAGAAGGAAGGGCTATTCATTAATAATAAAATTTAATCATCAAACTAAACCAAATACTTTTATTTGTGTGGATACATGGAAAGTATTTGTGTGCTGTAAACTGCCCCAATATACTTAACTTATTTTCCCCAAAGAAGGGTCTAATTTGAACCTTGAGAATGTTCAAAATAGTAGAGCCACAAGGTCTACAAGATTTGCTAATTCTTAACTCTCATTGTATCAGTGAGAAAACCAAAGCTCAGAGAAAGAAAGTAATTTGCCCAGAAATGTGACATGTTAGGTCAGCTTTTTGGTGTTGGTACTGTTCTCATTCAGTATTTTTAAAAAATGTTTTCTAAAATATTTACGTTGACAACACCCTGCTATATAATCTAATGTACATTCAATAATTCGAACACTGAAAAAAAGGAACGAAACTCAGGTCCAAGGAGTGGAAAGACTTATCAATCCCTCGGCACCCACACACTGTCTTCTGAGGATTTAATTCAGCTCCTGTGGGCTGAGTTTTCTTCAGGGCTTGGGTTAAAATCAGAACAAAGCCAGACAAACTCTCCTGGCTCTGACAGGTTGGTAGGGTTGAATGAGAGCAACAATTCTTGACATAGGACCTTTTGAGCTGTCCTGGAAGCAGACTATTATCTCCACCAATAATACAAATGATAATAATAATGGTAATAAGGAAAATACTAGCTGAAATTTTAATGGTGTTTACTATAAGCTAGGCCCTATTCTATATTTCTTACGTATATTAACTTATTTAATCATTCTATTCTCATAACAATCTTAACGAAGCAGACCATTCTTCAGATGAGGAAACCATTAAGTTTAGGTCAATTGTTAAGATTCCATATTGAGGAGTTGGGGGAGCTGGGATTGCAACACAGGTTGTCTGGTTCTAGAGACATAAACTGCATGCCATCTTGCTTCTCAGTGCTGAATCAATCAGAGCATTTCTGATTAAGGATCCTTTTGAATTGGAAATGTCTAACCCTGATAGAAGACCTTCAGGCAGGGGCTGACTTTCCAAGCTTACTTTGGGTCCTACCCAGAACCATAAGCCACCTCCAAGGATCCCTGGGGCCTGAGACAAGCCATGTAGGGCATCAGACCATGGCAAATATAGAGCATACAAACAATGAGAACCTCTGTGGCAAAAGGAAGGTTGGCAAGTTTGGCCATTTTTTTTCTGTTGCTTGGCATAGAAAGGGGGTTAGTGGTCTATTAAGTACAAAGAGTTGATCACAAAGTCAAATCCTGCTTTTATGGAGACATAACCTACCAAAGCCACATGTGATGGATGTATTAAAGTTACACAAAGATGTGAAGTTATCTGGCTAAAGGAGTATAGAACAATTAGATGCAGGGGCTAACTCAGTAATCAATTTTAATACAAGACTATTCTCTTTTTTGGAAATTCTCTCGACTTCACTGAAGGCATACTGCTTTCCATTTACCTGTCTCATTTTGATCTAGTAAGATTTACTTGCACTTGAGCACATGGAAAAGACTTCATTTATCAGCCAGTGATTTATAGAAAGGGACCAGTTCTTGTCCTTGTGCACCCACCTGGAATGGGTATAATCTGATTAGAGATACCACCTGGCACTTCGGGTAAAAGATTTTATATTATCCTATTACAAGTTAAAATCTATCTATTATATATAATTTTATTCTGGTAACTATACATCTGTGTACCTATGGTTTTAATTTTTTCCAATTTCCAACCAAACATTTCTATATGGGAATAATTCCATAACCTTGAACTCATCAATTCTATCCTTTTTTGAGTATTTTTCTCTTACTTGACTCCCAGATCTTAAATCTGGTGATGTGAAAGTGGGGAGGTGGTTGGGGGGAATTAAAGGGGCGTAAGTTAAAAAAAAGGGGGGGGGTGCATTTTGCTTAGAAGTCTATCATTTGCATTCCTTTCATTTTCCCAGAATACAGCCAACTGTGAAGAAGTAAGCAAATAAATCCCTAAGGGAGGAAATTCAGCAGTGAAAGGGAAGGCTGGGATCAGGTGCGTGTGAAGCAAATTACACCTGAACTCCATAAACTTGCCATCTGTCCAAGCTGACCAGAACTACCCAAAGGATTTCTGAAGCACAGGTCGATAAGAAACTGAAAATGTAACTCAGACTTTGTCTTGTCTCAAGGTAACTAAGTTTACCCTTTGTAATCTGCCCAAACTCAGCCCAAGAGAAGCCTAACCCACAGCAATGCATGACTCCAGTGGGTTGGGGCAGCTTTACTGATCTTCTAGATAATATTTTTATTTTACATAATTGAGGATCATCCTGATATCCATCTAGAAAAGAGTACACAAAACTTAAGCAATTGAATAAATAGTAACAGAAATTTAGAAAAAGAATAGTGGGTTTTGCTTCAGTGTATGGTAACCTAAATATAAGTCTGTATTGATGTGGAGTTGAATATCAATATAAACTTTATCTAAATAGAATGAAAGACACTAGATGGCTTGAACTTATACTTCAGAAGCAATATTATATGGCAACCATTTTATAAGGGCCTATCATGTCCCAGAACCTCTATCGGTTCTCACTGAGCTTTAATATGCATACAAATCATGCAGAAATTTTGTTAAAATTTTATTTCTGAATATTTGGGGAAAAGGGGCAGCTACATCAGAAGCATAGTATCTGGATCTTCCTTAAATTCCCATGTAAAACAGAGCAGCTCGATACCAAAACCAAAAACCATGGGCAACGTTTTCAACAAAGTTAGGGAGTGAGGTGTCCCTGCACACCTCACAGTACAAGGAAGTGAAGACAAGCCACAGTTGCCGTATGGCCTGCACAGGGATACTGAGAAGAAGCAGAGGGAATCGATGGAGTGACTGAAGGATCACAAAACAGAGTAACTTCAAAATAGTCAAAAAATACTTACTGAAAACACAGTGGGTATAAAGAACAGCAGCAGAAACGGTTAGAGGATCTGCTCAATCCAAAAGCTGCTAGAATTCAAGAAAAATCCCAGGATAAAGGGTCTGCAGCAGAATACCTCAGGACCATCCAACAGAATTTTCTGCAATGTCAGAAACATTCTATATTTCTGTATACAATGACCAATAGTCACATGAGGCTACTGAGCACCCGAAATGTGGCTAACATGTCTGGGGAACTGAATTTTCAAAAGAATATTTGAAAGCAAAGGTGAATGCATTCTTTCCACCATATCATGCCAATATACTATCATATCTGGGGAAAGACCCCAAAATTTTAGAAACAAAGTTTGGGTGAATTTTGTCCTGTTTATACCAGTCTAATTACTTTCTTCCACTATTGAGCACAAAGTTTGAAAGAACATCATCGGCGTTCCCTCTGCTATGGTGGCCCCATGCCCCCTACACCATAAGAATTTGGCCAATGGAGAACTGAAGATGGGAGCAACACCAATGGGAGAGATGAGAACAGGGAGATCACAGTGTGGTTGAATAGCTGTGCTCCAACTGCTTTAATCATCTCTGATAGTTTCCATATGTTCTTTTAAGATGGGCAGAGCATCAGAAATAGTGGAATGTAGGAAATTAATAGAAGGCCTGACTATCTCCCTTCTTTAGTCTCCACCAACCTCTCCCTGTTCCAGGCTGTTTTGTTCCCACCGTTTAACAGAGGAAAAAAATAAATAAAAATCTCTAATTCCAGCAGTAAGGCCTTGGAGAGAACAGTTCCAAAATGGCATCATGAGGAGCTCAGCAGACCTGCTTCCTAGGAAAACAACTATGACTGGTGAAAATTACCAAAGACCCCCAACAACTTGAAGTCACTAAAAATCATCTTAAGGGCATAAAGTAAATGAAGAAATATTTATTCAAGAAAATCTACTAAATTTCAGTAAAAACAAGAGTTTGTGGCACTTGAGGCACTCCCCCAGCTCCGTGTGACAAAAATTTCACTCTGAGCCCATGTGGCCAATAAGATGGGGATCTCCCTTCTTCCAGAAATCTGTTCTGGGCTTGGTTATCTCTCCAGGAGGGGCAGGCTTCCAGCATTTCTCGTCTCCCCAGCTATGTGTTACTGAGATTAAATTTCAGGTGATTGTAACCAAGATATTAAGAGCTCCTTTTCTCTACCTAGTCTGTACTGGTAGAATGGAAGCTCTACCCCAGGAACAGTGGGTCCTGATCACTGATCACCTTTGCCCCAGCTTGCTCACAGGGTACATGTTCTATGCCAGGAGAGGCACACCAAAGAGAGAGGCTACTGTCCCTGGCACGAGCAAGACTGTCACTCTAAGAAAAATGGGCCACGTCCCTACCTTCAGCAGTGCTCAAGAGATTTTGCCCAGGGCAAAGGTAGGTTACAAAAAGAGAGGATTCAGAAGCTCTCCCCAAAGAGACTAACTTTATTTGGAACAGAGTGTAGGAAATTCAAGCCTAAACTCCAGCTCTCAGAAAGAATGAAGAATTTGGTGGCAAGCGATTAAAAGATTGGTAGCTCTGTGAGGACAATAAGCTAAACCATAGGCTAGTTAGCTTATCAGAGAAAATCAGGGAAAGAGATAGCTTAAAATAGGCGAATTTCAAACCACAAAGACTGGCGTCAAAAACTACATCTCCAAACAGTCTCAGATTTAATTGGAAGAGACTGGAGAGCAATTCATGCCTTGGGGCATTGTTGAAAATAAAAGCAATGAGGTGGCAATTAGTGGAGGCTAACAATTGAGCGTAATACCAACAGAAACAGCAAACAGAACAGGGAAAGAGACAGAGAGCCTTGCTAAAACTACTGTCATCAAGGCTAACTGTGCACGTGCCTAAGGCTATACTCTGAGGATCAACACTAGAGGTTTCACACTGGAAGGGAAATAGGTTTCACGAGAATAGCCAGGAATGCCACTAAATGAGTAAAAAAGCAAAAGATACCTGGTCTCAGAGAGGTGGAGGGAGTGAGGAAAATAAATGTGTGGAGTTGGGTATAATATATTATCTAAAATGTCCAGTTTTTACCAGTTATGAGATATGCAAAGAGAGAAGAAAAATGTATACATAGGGGGAAAAGCAGAAAACAGCAACTACCTGAGAGGTCTCAGATGTCAGATTTAACAGATGAAGACTTCCAAGTAGCATTTTGAATACATTCAAAGAACTAAAGGAAACCATGTTTAAAGAAATAAAGTATGATATAAATGTCACACCAAATGGAGAATATCAATAAAGAGACAGAAATTATTAAAAAGCACCAAATGGAAATTCTGGAGTTGAAAAGTATAATAACTGAAATAAGAAATCCACCAAAGGGGTTTAACAGTAGACTTTAACTAGCAGAAGAATCAATGAACTTGAAGATACATTGACAGATATTATGCAACCTAAAGAACAGAGAGAAAAATGAAGAATAATGAACAATGTCTTAGAGAAATGTGGGAGACCACAAAGCACAACAACATGCCAGAAGGCAAGGAGAGAAAGAAAAGATATAAAAATACTCAAAGAAATAATGGTTGAAACTTTTCAAGTTTGATGAACTATATCAATCTACTTGCCCAAGAAGCTCAACTAACTCCAAGTAGGATAAACGCAAATCCACTCCCAGATACCCTCTGCTCTAAAAATGCTTAAAGACAAAAACAAAGAGAAAATCTTCAAAGAAAACATTAAACAATGTCTAATAAACATTACTGGTTGAAAAATTACTGTGTCCAAGTATAGAATACTTGCAAAGAGAATAAATGTAAACATTTAAATGATAGGTAGATATATTTTATTAAGGCAGTGCAATATTTCCTTTTGCAATTAAAAAAAGCAGGTTGTAAAATATATATAGTATGATTTTTTGTAGTAACAAATGCATTTACATAGGTATATAAGCACTTAGTGCATTAACTCTCAATCACAGAGTAAGCGCTCCATAGATATTAGCAATTCTGGTTCTGTGGCTGCAGTGGTATTGTGACCTTGTAAAACTCACCAGGCTAGATATTATTTTCAGATTTTGTGTCAGTCATTTCATGCTATTCATTGAGAAAAGATATTAATACCCAGATGCACTTGACTAAAGTGTTTTCCTACTTGAGCTTCTGTTGAGTGAAAATAATGACAATGATAGCAGTTCTCACTTCCTAGATACCCTGACCGACACCTTAGTTCTAAATTCACACAAGAGTTTCTCAGACCATGGGAAAGTGAGAGAAATGGGCTCTCTTGCTCCACAGCTTCCTTCACCAAGATAGGCTGTTGGCTCCTAGCTACTTGCAGGTTCCACATTAGCTATTCAAAACTATTGCCAAGTTGGCCTGTATTTCTTCCTTTCTTAAATTCTTCACTGGAAAATAGGCTTGTTCTCTATCCTGCTTCCTTTCCCTGTCCAATTTGGGAATACTCTCCTGTGTGAATACTTCCTTAGTTATGGTAGGTCAGGCAGGTCCTGGTTCCTCTCTATTTTCTTCTACTTATAGCTAAACCTCGTCTGACATTTCTGCCCAACATCACTAAAGACTGACTCCAGTGCTGAGTGTGAACAGACTCCTACGGCATCCCTTATGCAGCCAACCCCTGGACCAGATCTCAGGTTTTTGCAAAATCCTGAGACCTACAGAGTATACCCTGACACCTCTATTACTCCCAACACCATTCTCTCCACTTAAATCACCTGAAGAATATAGGGCCACAAGATCAGAGAACCATCTGGTTGACCTCTCACAACAAGATAGATAAGACCAACAATGAAATATTCTGTTTCTTTTCTGTTTAATTATAGCACCATTATTCCAATAGTATTATCCTTTATTTGTTTCTCCTACCAAAATAATAAATTCTAATCATTCATAATTTCAATCAATTTAAAGAGGTGGCCTAGGAACACAATTCATATATTTTTCCTGTGGGGGGAAAAAACTGTTCAGCAATTGCTTATATAAATTGGCAGTATTCAAAGTATTGTCCTCAATGCACTTAATTATTCTAACTTGCTGAATAAGTGTTTATAAACTTTTGGAACCTAAAACCTTTTTAAGAGAGACTTATCTGTACTTGATTGCTATAAATAAATGAATCCCAAAAGGTTTAACAGATTGCAGAAAGAGGATACAGTTGCAATGGGCAAACATTAACAGATGAAATATAATTAGTATTATACCAATTCTTCATTAAGCATTATAAATATAATATGTACAGCTATTAGTGCTAAAACAAAACACCTGTCAATTATTCACAAGTGTTTCTAATTGTAAGAAAATATTCCACAGTAAACAGATGCTACAGGCTGAGATTCAAAAAAAAGAAATTCTCAACCTCATTCAATCTAATTTTTCTAAGAGTGTCTCCCAAAGATTACTCATCACACTTATGTATCTGCCACTATAATTAATAGTTCTCTGTTATTCTTTCCACTTTAGGTTCAGCAATAGAAAATTCATTACCAGATAAGCCCATTTTGATTCAGATACAACCAAGGTAATTACTAAATTCATAATAAGGTGGTTATTTGGGGTCAGGATGATGATAAATCCTTGGCTTGTACTTGCTGAATAGTTAATAATCTCTGCAAGGAGAGCTGACCGAATGCTCACACAAAATATATTAAAATTCTCCTGTAGTTTTATATGTGGGAGGTTTGGGATTTTTTTAAGTTTTGCCTGAATCAGATATTATTTTTATAAACCTAAAACATCATGGCAATACTATTTCTATTATTCTATATCCCTATAATTCTGATATTTCTGATAATTCCTATATTCTTTATGATAGTCCTATAATTCCCATATTGGGAATATTCCTATAATTCTTTATACAATACTAGGGAGTAGTTTTTATAAAAAGTATTTTTTTAAAAAGTCCTCTTTTTTTTTAAAAAGGACTATGATAAAAGCTACTTAGACAAAAAGACTATATGCTTTACTCCTCTGTCTGTGGGTACTGTTGCCCAAGTTTCTGGGGAGACACATCTGATTTGGCAAGCAGATGTAGATACCTGCCCCAAAGAGCCAGCTTTCTTGCTACATGTGATGCAAAAGGCTTAACGATGGGCTTCATAAATTAATTTAGTCTTAATCCAAATGACATGACGTAAACATCTTTCTGGCATAGCATGTAATTTTAATCATGAAGAAATTACGTATTTGAATCTATTTTTATTTTTTATTTTTTTTAAGATCTTATTTATTTATCTGAGAGACAGAGAGAGCGAGCATGGGGGAGGGGCAGAAGAAGAGGGAGAAGCAGACTCCTCACAGAGCAGGGAGCCCCACTTAGGGCTGGATTCCAGGACCTTAGGATCATGACCTGAGCTAAAGACAGATGCTTAACCAATTGAGTTACAGGTGCTCCTGAATCTTTTTAAAATGCCATAATATTTAAAAAAAAATTAAGTATAGAAAGAGATGTAAATATGGAACTCAAATCCAATCCAAAGCCCAAGACTGATCTCAAACTGAAGAAAGCACTTTAAAAAGAACAAGAAGACTCCTCCTCAGGGACAGGAATCCTATTATTATTATTTTTTAAATTTTATATCCTAAGGGCTATTACATAGTCATTGGCAAATAGTAGTTGCTTAACAAAGCAAAACTTAGAGAAACTCATTCCCCTGAACATACTTTTTGAGGTCTTGTCTATTATTTTAGTTTTAGTTTTGGTTTTGGGGGAAGGTATTAGGGGAAGGTTATGATTAGAGAAAATATGATAGGCAAATTGGAAAACACCATCAGGGTAGAAACAGGCTAACAATGAAAGAAAGAAAAAAACTGAAGAACCTAGAAATGAATAATCACAAGAGTGAACTAAAGGGACAGAATGGATGGTTATCTGCCATAGCCAGATCTAATGTTGACAGTGTTCTCTCCCACTCAGAAGGCATCAGAATAAGAACATGAGTAATGACCCTTATGAAAATCCAAAGGCCTTTCCCCTGTTCTGCTTACTTTTCCCTTATCCTCTTTAGAAGAATGAAGTCGACATAATCTTTCACATTGCTCATCTCTGAAAGCTCAAAACTACTTAGGTTGATTTGCATACAATAATTATTTACTTAATTAACAGGCTCTCAGCTAGATTGTCCTTTCAACCCTTAACAAGCCGAAAATTATATGACTCCTCTTCAAAGGAAAAGAGATTTTCCCTAAATAGGATCTACTGCTAACAAGAGAATACAATTTTCCACATGGCTTCTGCACTGAGATTTAAACTGGTTCCATGACAAGGTATGAGAAATTCCTTTGGTACAAGAGCTCAGATAAATGGAGAAATCTCAGATGTATCTATCATTGAAAACTGAGAAATTTTTTAAAGTTTATTCTTAAAAGCTAGTATCTTCATAAAAATTCTTATAAGCATCAAGAAGAAAAAAAAATAAAGCCATAAATTCCCCCACAGATGTGGAAGTTGATCTTAAATAAAGTAAAGCACAGTGTTTAGGATTACAAATACTTTCTTTAACAGGCCAGCAGAAACCTATCAATATTTAATGTTTGTGACACATTAAGAACTTTCCTTGTGGTTGAAGAAGAAAAAAATAAAAATAAAAAGAGTAATCTATAAATAAAGAGAATTTTTGAAATTGGCATAATGGAAATCATCAAGTTCCAAATCCAAAAACCCTCCTTTACTCTGGTCAAAGAATGAATTCATACTTCAAAAGGAAAAAGTGAGTGGATGTAGCAAGTAAATGAGCCACAGAATGAAACACATTGTCCTCTCAGTGCAGCAGATATATACATCACCTGGACCAGCCCATTGCCCACTCACCAGATGTCTGACTTTGTGTTGTAGCCTTGGTGTTTCAAAGCCTCTGGACTCATGTAATGGGGAGTTCCAGCTAAAGTGGTGGCTAGATCACAGGATCCCATTAGGAGTCGAGAAACTCCAAAATCCCCTTGAAATAATAATAAATTTTTATGAATACTTTAAAACAATGAAAAGCAGCCTGGAAAGTAACAACTGTCTAATTTGGCAATTTTAATATGCAATGACTCATATCATTTAAAGGGAAAGAAAAGAAGAAAATGGTATCTTTTAAATTACACAATGCTGGTGCATAGCTTCCTGAGCCAGGAAGGTGAATTATATAAGCTAAAGCATTTTATTTCTGGAATTATGGAGAACCTACAACTTGAAAAAAAAGCTATTTCAGTTCTGCCTAACAACAAACAAAATGATTTTGGGGGGCTGAATATAAGAATATAATGATTTGCAATTTCCTCAAAGCAAGAAGAGTTCATTCTTCAATTACAATAAAAGAAATATTTCAAATAAAAGACCTGAGACCTTTCAAGAACATGCCTATAAAAATTTGAATCCATTAAGTTCTCTTTACACATCTAACTAGTTGTATGCTTTTAGGCTTTCTCTCTTTAAGAACATCTTACAGGAAGAATGAATAATCCAGTAACTGTTATGAGTGGAGGTACAGTTCTGAAGAAGAACTAAAAATTAACAAATCCATGATACCAATAATTTCATTACCAGTGATAACTGCTAATTGCTTGGGGTAAAATAAGGGGGAAATCTATACTAATTAACGAAGTTAGTAAAACAAATACTCTAAATACTTGCACAGTGCTTGGCATGGGATAGAAACTCAAAAACTGTTAGTTCAATCTATCATGTATATAGCAAATGTCTTACACTTCAATTTGTATCAGGTACTCAAAAACAAAATAATGGGGTTTTCTTGGCCCCAACCAAGTAAAAACAAAAGTTTGAGAAGTTAAAATAAACCAGTGATTACTCTAACACTTCTAGGCACTATATATTTCAATGATATACTAATAACATCTAGAATATATTCTCCCATGTTTCTGGAATACATATTTTTTAAAATCTTACCAATTTTAAGAAGATTGTTTTTCAGAAATATATTCTTTGATTTCAAGTCTCGATGAAGTATCCTCCTACACAAAGGAAAAAAGGACATAAAATTTCATGCAAAATAAAAAAATTTTATTTCTAATATAAATAATATATATGGGTGCATGTGAAGTGATAAATACACACTCCCATAGATAAATCTTTCAGGGTTTGAAAGCTACAAATCCACAACATTTTCTAGTTCCCCTGAGGAAATATGAGTTTTAAAAACAAAGTTTCAAAGTCAGCAGGACATGTAGTTGGGAAAAGAGTGATGTGGTTTACACTATTTCAGTAAGCTCAGTTTTACTGTGTTTCTGTAGCATGATCTACTTAGTACTGTATCTACTAACCGTACACTCAGTTGACAGACCAGTTATCATAAGACTTTGTAATCTATTATATATACTCTTACATATTATATGTCATATATAAATATATATTATATGTTAAATATAGTTATGTAAGATATTTTTACAGAACATAATTGTAACTATATGTTCTATAAAATGTCATATATATTTATACACACACATAACACATAATTTAATATACATTAAATCCAAATGTTCAGGTTTTATGTATTTGTAGAAATAATAATGTTGTTGATGATACCTAATAATAGATAACATGCATAAGCCAGCAATATAAATTATGTCAGTTAAGACTTTTGTTTCTGGGATTATGAAGCAGTAGACAACTTGAAAACATTTACCTTAAAAGACCAAAAAACGTGGAATAAAGTCTGTAAATATCTTCACATATGCTGAGCTTACAAGAAAATGAAGCATATCCCTGAGGGTTTATATAAAACCTAAGGGGTTGTGCTGAGCTCAGTAGCCAATGGGCTGGCCTTCATGGCCTCAGAGAAACAAAAGCCAAGACCTTGAGCCCATGTAATGTGAAAAATTGGACTACACAGACACAAATACGTCAGAATCCCGTATGTGGTTTGTATCTTCACTGAAAGAATGACCTAAGAAACATCCACTCACAAGTAAACAAAATGACAAGAAAGTTGATCTGTACAGGTCTGAACTTCTGAGTGGAGAAAAAAATATCTCTCTTCTTCCATAACCATATCTCTCTGCTCACTCACATTTGGGATTCAAATATGTAATAGCTTTATGGCTTCAGAAATCCCAAGCCAAGAAATTAACATAAAGATTGGTTCTCAGCTGCTTCTACCTCTTGGGGCATCTGGCAGAAGCAAATGCAAAGCAAGAATCAGCAGATAACATAGAGTAAAATTATACCCCTGCGAATTTCAGATAATCTAAAAGGATTCAAACTATAAAATAAGTATATTTTAAGAGATTAAAATTATAAAGAAAGAATTAGGAAATATAAGATAGAAAAAGGGTACTACCCAAAAATAAAAAGATGATGCTGATTTGAAAACCAATCAAATAGAATTTCTAGGGGGAAAATTTGATTGAAATTAAAAATACAAGAATGAAACCTCAACTTCTGACTACGATGGAGTAAGCTTATTTCATACTTTCCACAGCTGTACAGAGAACACTGAAACATTTGAACAATGTAAAATCTGAGTAAAATTAAAAAACAAAAACAAAAACGCAGCAGGTCTTTGAAGATATCAAAGATCAGCTAAGACAAACGAAGGCAGTCAGCACTTGAGGAGCCAGAGCCTGGAAAGGAAGGGAATGCTCTAGGTGAGCCAAACATTCTGCATGGTGTGTTCCTCTCAGGGCAGTTGACAAAGGCAGAATGCCCTGGCCTAGAGCTTGCAGCACTTTTCCTGGACTCACAAGACAAAGATTACAGTTCAGGGCTACAGAGGCAGCCAGGTCTTGAGGGGAATTTCTTCCAGTAAGAAAGGGAGCAAATGAGAAGTTAAGTCTGACATTCTGCCTGGCTTTTACCCTTGAGGCACTTACTGAATCCTACATTGTTCAGGGGAAGACAATAAGGAGAAGGGGGCTGCGAAGAGGTTAAAAACTAAGCAGAGTTTTCAGGAGATTCACAAAGATGAAGAAGGGTCTTGGAAACCCTCAAGGCCTCCTTCTTAGATATAAAGATATAAATCTTAGATATAAAGCCTTCACAGAATCTGAAACCAACCTTAAACCAACTCAGTCCCCCATTTAGTTCAAGGTGATCTGTCCTATAACTACTACCCAGAAAAAAGTTAGACCCTCTCCAGATGATAGTATCACCCAACACCTCTCCATTATTTCATACATATTGTCCACTACTCACTCAAAAGCCAGAAAAGAAAGCAGGGAAAGGAGAAAAAGGTGTGTCACAAAATACAATGGAAGAAACATTCCATATATTGTTAATCACAACAGACTAAAATCATGAATTTAAACACAGAGAAACAAGACTAAGCTATTTTTAAAGAATTGTTATAAAGAACACACTTTAAAAAAAAAAAAAAAAAAGTAAGGACATAGGTTGAAAGCAAGAGGATTAAAAAGATACTCCAGGCAAAAGAAGGCTGGCAAAAAAGCAGTATTAGGTAAATTAAGGATAAGGAGTATCACTACAGAGGCACCTGGGTGGCACAGTCGGTAAGCGACAGACTCTTGATTTCGGCTCAGGTCATGATGTCAGGGTTGTTGAGATCAAGCCCAACTGGGGCTTCACACTGGGCATGGAGCCTGCTTAAGATTCCTTCTCTCTGTCTGTCTCTCTGTCTCTCTCCCTCCCTCTGCATATACCTTACCCTCAACCTGTGCACAAGGGGTGCTCTCTCTCTTTCTCCCTCTCAAAAAAAACCAAAAAGAGTATCACAACATATTGAAAAAAATCCAATAATTGATTGAGAAAATTTGTATTTATTTATTATTTTAAAGAAATCACAAGGGGGAGATGAAGAGGGAGAGAGAGAATCTTAAGCAGACTCCAAGCAGACTCCAAGAGTGTGATATGGGGCTCAATCGCATGACCCTGAGATCATGACCTGAGCAAAATCCAGAGTTCGATGCTTAACCAACTGAGTCACCCAGGTGCCGCTATTGGGAAAATTTTTTAATTCTGTACTTACGTGCAACTTATGATACAAGCCAAGATATATATGAAAAATTAATATTAATAAAAATTTAAGAAATTGACAAATCCACAATCATAGTGGAAATTTCAATGTATTTCCCTCAGTAGTTAATAGATTCAGTAGGCAAAAAATTAATAAGATGTAGATTTTAGTAAAACAATTATAGATTTGAAAAACATAGTTAGTTTGAGCTAATACACAGAAATTGAATATTTCATCAAAAAACTTAAAAATGCATGTTCTTATATGTACACATGGAATATTTTCGAAAACTGACAATGAACTAATCACAAAAGCAAGTATCAACAGATTACAAAGAATCAGCACCAAATAGTTCACACATAGCACACATATGGTTCAATGGAGTTACATTAGAACCCCATCAGGCGCTTAGAACAGTGCCAGATACTGGCAGTAACTGCTCAAGACAACGTCTCTAGTTTGTGAAGTTTTCTGGTAAGGCAAACAGGCAGAAAACAATATATATATATATATATATATATATATATATATATATATATGTTTATTGTTTTAATAGCATTAAAACAATAAAGCAGAGCAAGGAGCTAGAGACTACAGGGTAGGGAGATAAACAAGCTGAGTCTTGATTGTGGTGGTGTTACTATTACTGCTCCAGTGTATTACCACCAATAGATTAAAAGGGAGTCTGTGTGAGGCTATCAAGCAGAAATAAATGATGAACTATAGACAGTGGTTTAAACCCCATTACCCTTCCCCCTCACTCTTCAATACCCCATTCTCTGCTCAAGACCGTCTGTGACCCCTACTGTTGGCTGAATCAAGGACAGCTTCACATTTGGAGTCTTCCATTTCCAGCCTCCTCTTCCACCTATTTATTCATGCCAAAACAAAAAAACAAAAACAAACAAACAAACAAAAACTAATGAAGGAATAAACATTTAGTTATATATTTGGAGTACATTTTAAAAGGGAAAAAAACACAATAACTGCAAGTCAAGAAAATATAGGCTAAGAAATGGTCACATCTCTGTTGAAGCCAACGAGGCACTTGCTTTATCTTAAATGCAGCACACATGTTTCTTCCTTTATGTCATTGCTCATATTAAAATGCCTTCCTCTTTCATCTCTGCCTCTCAGAATCCTGTCTGTCCTTCAGGATTGTATTGGAAACAAACCTCACATGCCTCCCTGGAGTCCCCTGACTACCCGCATTCCTTCCAAAGGTGCTGGTATTGGAGGTCAATTACTCACTTGCCTGAGATGCCAGGCGCTTGGGCTCCTGCCACATCTGGACG
This sequence comes from Mustela nigripes, assembly GCF_022355385.1. NCBI lineage: Eukaryota > Metazoa > Chordata > Mammalia > Carnivora > Mustelidae > Mustela > Mustela nigripes. The sequence goes on along the minus strand of NC_081558.1, from coordinate 88,271,314 downwards.
AGGATGAAACACCACACTGCAGGACACAGAATCAAGCATTCCAACTGGCAGTGTAAGGAACTAGATGACACAGCCTAAAGGTGCAAGGGAGTTCACTACTTTGGAGTAGACCAGCAGGCGACAAGAGGAGAATCTAGGCAATCATTTTCTCTTTTTCTCCCTAAGGCATGCTACCCCTGTGTTTATAAGGTATACAAATATCCCTGCCAGGCAACCTGCCATTGTCCTTCTCCAGCTCTTTGTGAATTGATGGCCAGTACAGTAACATACACTTCTCTGCTTCACATCCTAAGCTCATTTCGGATTGTCCTCACTCTCACCACCCTGGGTCTATAACCCAAGGCAGGTACCAGCATTTCAATCCTTGCCCGAGGTTGTTTCCAAGCTTAAAAAAGGATACCCCTGAATCACTTTCTTAACCACCGTTCCTACTACTACCAGCAAGTTAGACATACTCTCCCACTTCTGTTCTTCTTCTCACACTATATTCTACAACTGACCGATTACTCTTGCTAAATTCTAAGCTCTACAAAGTCTGTATCCTTCCTGACTATATGATCCCCTGTAACACTATAAACATTTAATTAAACTGGTAGGTTAAACCTGATTGAATCCTTGGGTTTACAGGAGCAGGAGCCTGAACTTTTCAAATTATTTTTGATTGACATTTTTCCAAAATGAACTATATAATACCCCGACTTCACAAAGAATATTTTTTAACAATTCACGATTATAAGAAACACCAACTACTAGGGTGTATCTAATCCTCAGGCCTATACAGGAGACCCCAATTTGCAAGCAGTATTGCTGAGAATTAGGCTGAGAATAGGCGTGTGGCTTTACAAAATTAAAATCTGCTCTTGAACCCCTAACTTAAAAACCCTCCAGGGGTCTGCCCTGCTTCCAGAATAGAACATAAAATGCTGTATGTGGCCTGCGAGAGACTGGAAGATCTGGCCATACACCAATGCCTCCAGAAGCCTTGGCAAAAACTCATGCCAAGTCTGTATCATCTTTCCCTCTTCCACACTGTTCTTTATTCAGGGTAGAGGCTCGGTTAATGTAAGTTAACTTTAGAAACACTATCCTAGGAACAAAAATGAGTACCAGCTTCTGGGACTCATTTATAATCCAAAAAAAAAAAAAAAAAAACCTACATGCTTTGTGCTATACTAATGTGAAAAATATAAAGATTCATAAGATAAGGCCGTGTATCCCATAATGCTTAAAATCAGGTTAGAGAGATAAAGGAAAAGTATACAAATAACTATAAAAGATGGCAGAGGGGAACCCAGTTCTTACCACTTTATTAAAAATTATTTTTAATTATAAATAGTTACCAAGATAGACATTCACATTCAGAAAGAAACTTCTCTCCCAACAAATGATTGCTTTTATGTACATGCCCACAAAATTGTACTGTTATCAGTTAACACTAGAAATACCAGTTATAAAAATAATTGATTTTTTACAATTACAATTACAATTAGTGATAATGTAGGTATATCAATGTTACCTTGGTACAGTAATCAGACCTCAGTCATCCAGAGCAAAGCTGGAAATCATGACAGAGGAGCAGGGCCAAAGAATAGCCACCCAGAAAGTCCATCTACTTTACTTAATGGAGACAAATAGCTACACACTCAAACAAGAATGCAATTAGAATTGTACATAAAGTGAAGAATTGAGAATGATGGCAGGAGTTCCCTGTAATTCCAATAATCTTTATTCTCCTAAAGGCTTTGGAGAATTACAGAGGAATAAGCAAAGCTTCCAAGAATGGAAGGGAAAGGGAAGAATACAAGTGAACAACACAGGTCTGGGTCACTTCTTCTTAGGGCAAATAACCCCCAGTTCTATCATATAAAGTGCTATGCTGCTATCCTTACGCCTACTCTGAAGATGAGAAAATCAAGGCTTACAGAGGCTAATTAGTTTACCCAGGTATGAATTTGCCCAATAATCTGCCTAGAGTACGAATGGATCTGTTTGACTCCACAAAGTATCATAGTTCTGTCTTACTCATGGTAAATGCTCAATAAATGTATGTTGATCTTAAAAGCACTACCCTTAGCACAAAGATGAATACCATCTAGTGGGGCTCATTCATTAATTTAAAAAGATAGAAACTTTGCATTTAATCAATATTCTCTCCTGCCTTCTTACAGTTCCACAACATCTAGAGCTGGGCTCTGTGTTAAGTATGATGTTGACGACTTGAAGATTAAAGGCAAAACAATTATATTTAACAAATAGAGGGTTAAATAAAATTTGGCCTCTTCTATGCCCACTCTTGGGGTTCCCTTGGCATGGAAGGAACTGTTAAGGACCTACACAAAGACCATTCTCCCAGTCTTCTCCCTTGATATCAAAACCCCATGAGCCCTGGGCCCTCCTCAGTCCTGGTAGGTAAGAGCAATGAGGAGGGAAGGGAGTGAAGGATATTATGGAAAATAAATTGAGGTAATCTTTTTTCCCTTTGGGGTAACTTATTAGGTATATGCTGTGCCCAAATTCTGGCCAACATTAAAGTATAACTTTCAAAAAGGTAAAATTATGAATATCATGAAAATATAAAATGAACACATTTTGTTCCATTCATTAATCAATGAAGAAACTAGTAAGATGTTAAAATGGAGTCAAAGAATTTTTGACAAGCTAAAGTATTTATAAGAGGATAGCTGGGTTAGGTACAAAACTGGGAAGTGGCCAACAGGACAATAAACCAGATCCCCAGAGTTGTCTGTTCCAGTGAATAAAAAATATTTGTACCTCTTCTAGACAAAAAAATTCAAGTTAACCCCTGCCTCTACAGAGTTATAAAATAGCCCAGATGATAGGAAATTAAGTCCAACATTGTGCAGAAAGTACTCAGTAATCTCTTCTGCCTTTTCTATGTTTTGGAAATTTTTTCTAACAATGAAACATAAGTCTGCTGGAAGCTTGTACGAAATATTTCCCCACTCTTACAAAAGACAACAAAAGAGGGTGACATGTGGCCTTTTTACCTCATTCAGCCTTTGGTTACTGTTGTATGTGGTTGGGTGATACACGGTGGCACTTCAGCCATCCAGACAACTATAAGAGGGCAATCCCGACTACAAAAGCTAACCATGCTGAGAATGGAAGTAATGAGATGGAAAGAACTTGAATTATTGCTGAACTACCAGTGTCAACCACCCTCCTTGGACACTTCTTGTTAGGTGAATTAATGAATTTTCTTCATGATTTAAGTTGCTTCTGCTACTTGCACTTGAAAGCATCTTAAGTTGATTACTTGGTCCCTGCAGCTCTTGATAGGAGATCTGAGGAAAGAGTACTGGCTCTCCTCCAGATACAAGTACCAGGGGTCTGAGTGTCTAAGGGTTTAGAATATGGAATAGTGAGCTTGGGAGGTGACCAGGACACAAGGACACAAAGTACTATAAACTTGGAATAAATAATATGTTCAAGAGAAACTTACCCAGTGACACCTAGACAAGGAGGAGTTTCAGATAACAATACACTGATAGCCCTCACATATATAAATACATAAGCATGTAAATCAGCACTAATTATTTTAATAAAAAGGCAAACAATATGTTAGAAAACAGTTATGAGAATTGGCTGGCACCATTTCAATGAAATAATAAATTCTATATAATAGATCAGATACCACACTATTTGGCTAATTTGGTTAAGGTGTTACTTTACTGGCTTTCTGGTTATAGAAATAGTTCTAGCAAGAAAGTCTTGTCATATATCTAGTTAGCAATCCTTTCCTTTGAAGCATATAAAAACCAAATCCAAGAAATAATAAGGTGACTATTAATATAGGCAACTTACATAAACCCCTTCTCCTAAAAAGTTCAGAGTAGCCTTTCATCTATAACTTCATATGTCCCACACCATGGCTCTAGGAGTGGTAGGTCCCTCTCATTTCTAAGTTTCCTGATGTCCAGAGAGATAAACGACCAGCTAAGATTAAATGATAGTTGTGCTCAAATACATGGCAGAGCTCCTGCTTCTGTCTCCTCTGTCAGGCCATTTTCTATATCCTTCAGTCTCCAGGACCACAGGAGGGTGAAGAGAAGTCTGTGAAAGCAGATGGAGCAAGTGTTTCTCAAGCTCTTAACCCAAAGTAGGACTATGGAAAAGATATGCACAATTTCACCTTCATCTTCCCTTAAGCACTTATCTTCATAGTTTCTGAAACCTCGGCTACCTCCCCACACATCTCTCCATCATCTGGCAGGGTCTCAGGGTGGACTACAAACTCTTCTTGCCAAAGCTACTGGCACAAGCAGTTAACTCCTTGGTGATGCATGGCCCAGATGGCCCCTGTTGGTGGTCTCCACCATGTGGCATCCATCCTAGACTATGAGGCACCTGGTTTCCTCACTGATGCCGTAGACTCTCAAGACCATGACCACCCTCTGTGTTGTAAGTGAGAGGTGGAGTCAGGCCCCCTTCAAAAGTAGCTATTGCCAACACAGCAGGAGCTCCCTACACCTGGCACTGAGGGTAGGGGAGGCTCCTTGAAATAAAGGGACCTCAGGACATCCTTAAAAAGTAGGAACTGGGAGAAAGTAGGAAATCACCAGTAACACCACAGAGACCACAGCTTTTTTCTGCTTTTCCATCTTTGAGCCTGAGGTAGTATACCACCATCGCTCATCATGTTTACTGACCTGGATTTCCAGTAAGTCCTTCTCCTGAGAAACTCACTACATTTAAAATGAATTACTGATGTCACTTCTCAGGGAATATTGAGCCATTCTAGCACAATACCTCACAAGCTGGCAGGGAGACTGTGAGGGCTGCCAGGTGATGATGGCAGTCATCTTAGGGAAATTGCCCCCCCCCCCCGGTCTCCCCTCCACTGTGAAAGCACCAAAATCAGCAAGGCCTCAAGACCACCAGCATATAGGCTTTCTGCAGAGAGGTTGCTCTGACCTTCATGCTAAAAAATCAAGGTTAATTGGACTCCTCCCTCTTTAACAGGAATGAGTGTGGTTTTTTGTATGTTGTTTGTTTTGTTTAATGCTTTCCAAATTAGTACTGGGGGGTGGGGGGAAATGAGCAAGACATTGTCTCTGCCCCCAAGGAATTCCCTTATGCCCAATTCTGTGGCGTCCAAAGAAGATGATGTTTCAAACATGAGCCAATTAATTGGACCAGAAAGAAGAAAGTCTACGGGACTGCACTTTCAGAGACCGGGTGGTTCTAGCTTTGTCCAAGGTTCCAAAGTCCCTCAAATACTGGACCAGCCTATGGAAGGTTGACAGAGTTAGTAAAGAGCTTTGAGCACAAACACTTTTAAAAAACTTAATCCCTCTGTACCAGAGGTTCAGGCCCACAGGGAGGAATGAGTTTTAGTGCTACATTCTCAAGATAGCTTATAGTGAACTGTGAATATATTCAGTTTTTGGCATCATTATTTATAAGTGCTTATGCCATATGCTATAGATTTAGCACATTATAAATGTATAAATAAACCAAATTAAAATAAGTACAGGATAGTTCCAAAGGAGTAAACAAAATCCTATTTCTTCTGTAACCTCATTTTTTAAGCTTTTTTAGGGTCTTCTTGATCTCCTTTGCTGGAGTACTGTATGAGTCAGGGTTCTCCAGAGAAACAGAACCAATAGGCTATAATATAGATATAGACTTAGATATAGATAGATATGGAGATTTATGATGAGGAATTGGCTCATACAATTATGGAGGCTGAGAAATTCCAGTCTGCAAGTGGGAGACCCAGGAAAGCTGGTAGCATAACTCAGTCTGAGTCTACAGACCTGAGAACTGGGGAACCCATGGTCTAAGTCTCAGTCTGAGGACAAGATAAGTCCCAGCTCAAGGCAAGAAAACAGGGGCAAATTCCTCCTTCCTCTACCTTTTGTTCGATTCAGGCCTCCAAGAGATTAGATGGTGGCCAGCCACAATGGAGAAGGCAATCTACATTACGCAGTTCAGATTCAAATACTAATCTCATCAGAAACACCCTTACAGACACATGCAGAAGCAATGTTTAATCTGGACACCCCATGGCCCACTCAAGTTGGCACAATTAAACATCACCTTCACTAAAATAATTTGCAACAGAGGAGCAAAACGTAACTTCTTCAGATGTGTTGTTTCCAAGGCAATCTCTTCAAAATACATTTTAATATATACTATAGTCCATATTGGCTATGGTTTGAAAGATTTGATTTGAAAGCTAAATGAAGCATTGTGGTAGCTAAATTCCTGTTCCCAAATAGTCACACCTCTTGTGACTTGCAGTTAGTGTTCCTTCAGGAAGAATAAGCTCTCCTACTCTTCTGACATTGGGTTTGGTCATGTGACTTGCTCTGGTCAATAGTATGTGAGCAGATGGGGTGACTGTCATGTTTGAGCAGGACCTTTAAGAGCCATTGAGTGTTTCTGCTAACTCTCTTGCTTTTCTCTCTGCCATGATAAACGCATATCCCACATGGGAGGTGCTCCTTCAGTTTCGATACTTGAATGACAGGACAGGGAGAGCTGACTCACAGCTGATCTGTAGCAGCCAAAATGTGACATGAGCAAGAAACTGGCATTGTAAGCCACTGAGATTAAAGTTTTTTGTTCATACAACATGACTTCTTGCAGCAGGAAGAGTTTTAGCATCTTGTTCTCAAGATAGCTTTTAGTAAAACCAAATATTCTTAGCTTTATACATCATTATTTCTATATATCTATGCTATATGTTAACAGAAGCATTCTTTTGGATTGAAATTGCTTAAGAACAGATAATTAAGACAGTTTTTTTAATTAATTATTTTTTTAAAATTTTAATTCCAGTATAGTTAACATATAGTATTCATTTCAGGTATACAATATAGTGATTCAACAATTCCTTGTATTACTCAGTGTTCATCAAAGTAAGTGCATTCTTAATTCCTATCATCTATTTCACCCATGCCCCACCCACCCACTTCCCCTCTGGTAATCATCAGTTTATGGAAGCAGAAAAGACCCCGAATCACTAAGGAAATGTTGAAAAAGAAAAACAAAGCTGGGGCATCATGTTACCTGATTTCAAGCTTTACTACAAAGCTGTGATCACTAAGACAGCATGCTGCTGGCACAATAACAGACACATATGGACAATGGAACAGAGTAGAGAGTAGACAGTCCAGATATACACCCTCAACTCTATGGCCAAATAGTCTTCAACAAAGCAGGAAAACATATCCAGGGGAAAAAAGATAGTTCTCTTCAATACATTGTGCTAGGAAAACTGGACAGCTATGTATAGAAGAATGAAACTCAACCATTCTCTTACACCATACACAAAGATAAACTCAAGATGGATGAAAGACCTCAACATGAGGCAGGAATCTACCAAAATCCTAGAGGAGAATATATGCAGTAACTTCTTTGACATTGACAGCAGCAACTTCATTCAAGACATGTCTCCAAAGGCAAAGGAAACAAAAGTGAAAATGAACTTTTGGGACTTCATCAAGATCAAAAGCTTTTGCACAGCAAAGGAAACAGTCAACAAAACAAAGAGGCAACCCACAGAATGGGAGAAGATATTGGCAAATGACATTACAGACAAAGGGCTGATATCCAAGATCTATAACGAACTCCTCACACTCAACACCCAAAAAGCAAATAACTATGTCAAAAAATGGTCAGAAGACATTAACAGACACTTCTCCAAAGAAGACTGACAAATGGTTAATAGACACATGAGAAAATGTTCATCATCATTAGCCATAACAGAAATTCAAATCAAAACAACATTGAGATACTAAATTACACCAGTTAGAATGGCCAAAATTAATAAGACAGTAAACAACAAGTGTTGGAGAGGATGTGGAGAAAGGGGAACCCTGTTACACTGTTGGTGGGAATGCAAGTTGGCACAGCCACTTTGGAAAACTGTGGAGATTCCTCAAAAAAATTAAAAATAGTGCTCTCCTTATTTAAGAATCTGTTTCTTGGTTTGTCTCTCTCTCTCTCTGTCTTTTTTTTTTACCTTTGCTCCTTTGTTTAGTTTCTTAAATTCCACATATGAGTGAAATCCTATGATCTTTGTCTTTTTCTCACTGGCTTATTTCCTTAGCATTATACTTTCTAGACCCATCCATGTGGTTGCAAGTGGCAAGATTTCAATTCTTTTTATGGCTGAATAATATTCCACTGTGTACACATGCACACACACATACACCACTTCTTCTTTATCCATTCATCTATCAAAGGACACTTAGGTTGCTTCCATAATTTGGCTACTGTAAATAATACTGCAATAAACATAGAGATGCATGTATCCCTTCGAATTAGCATCTTTGTGTTCTCTGGGTAAATACTCAATAGCGCGATTACTGGATCATAGGGTAGTTCTATATTTAATTTTTTGAGGAACCTCCACACTGTCTTCCACAGTAGTTGTACCAGTTTGCATTCCTACCAACAGTGCATAAGGGTTCCTTTTTCCCCACATCCTCATCAACACTTATTATTTCTTGCGTTTTTGATTTTAGCCATTCTGACAGGTGTGAGGTGATATCTTACAGTGGGTTTGATCTGCATTTCTCTGATGATGAATGATATTGAGCATCTTTTCATGTGTCTGTTGGCCACCTGTATGTCTTTCTTTGGAGAAGTATTGGTTCAGGTCTTATGTTCATTTTTTAATTGGATTATTTGTTTTTGGAGTGTTGAGTTGTATAAACTCTTTATATATTCTGGATACTAACCCTTTATCAGATATGTCTTAGGCAAATATTTTTTCCCATTCCATAGGTTGCCTTTTAGTGTTGTCGGCAGAAGCTTTTTATTTTGAAGTATCCCAATAGTTTATTTTTGCTTTTATTTCCCTTGCCTCAAGAGACAGAGCCAGAAAGATGTTACAGCTGATGTCAGAAAAATTACTGCCTGTGCTTTCACCTAGGATTTTTATGATTTCAGGTCTCACATTTAGGTCCTTAATCCATGTTGAGTTTATTTTTGTGTATGATGAGGAAAGTGGTCCAGCTTCATTTCTTTGCATGTCACTGTCTAGTTTTCCCGACACCATTTGTTGAAGAGACTATGTTTTTCTCATTGGATATTCTTTTATCCTTTGTCAAAGATTAACTGATCATATAATTGTGGGCTTATTTCCGGGCTTTCTATTCTGTACTATTGATCTATGTTTATGTCAGTAACATATTGTTTTGATTACTACAGTTTTGTAATATAAATTGGAGTCTGTGATATCTCCAGCTTTGTTTTTCTTTTTCAAGATTGCTCTGGCTATTTGGGGTCTTCTATGGTTCCATACAAATTTAGAATTGTTTGTTATGGTTCTGTGAAAAAATGTTGTTGGTATTTTGACAGGTATTATGTTAAATGTGTAGATTGCATTGAACAGCACAGACCTTTTAACAATATTTGTTCTTCCAACCCATGAGCATGGAATGTCTTTCCATTTCTTTGTGTTTTCTTCAATTTCTTTTATCAGTGTTTTATAGTTTTCAGAGCACTGGTCTTCCACCTCTTTGGTTAGGTTTATTCCTAGGTATCTTATTTTGGGTACAACTGTAAATGGGATTGTTTTCTTAATTTCTCTTTCTATTGCTTCATTAATGGTATATAGAAATGCAACAGATTCCCGTACATTGATTTTATATCCTTGACTTCACTGAATTCATTTATCAATTTTAGTAGTGTTTTAGTAGAGTCTTTGGGGTTTCTAATTATAGTATCATGTCATTTGCAAACAGTGAAAGTTGTACTTCTTCCTTACCAATTTGTATGTCCTTTATTTCTTTTTGTTGTCTGATTGCTGTGGCTAGGACTTCAAGCACTATGTTACATAACAGTGGTGAAGTGAGGGGGGCGGCTGCCTGGGTGGCTCAGTTAAGTGTCCGACTCTTGGTTTCAGCTCAGGTCATGATCTCAGTCTCGTGAGATCAAGTGTGGAGCATCAGGCTCCGTGCTCAGCATGGAGTCTGCTTGAGATTCTCTTTCTCTGCCCTCGCCCCTGGCATACTCATGCTCTCTCTCTCTCAAATAAATAAATTAAATCTTTTTAAAAAAGTGGTGAGAGTGGACATCCTTGTCTTATTCATGACCTTAGGGGAAAAGCTCTCAGTTTTTCACCATTGAGTACGACATTGGTGTTTCATATAAGGCTTTTATTACATTGAGGTATATTCCCTCTAAACCTACTTTATTAAGGGTTTTTATCATGAATCAATGTTGTTCTTTGTCCAATGCCTTTTCTGCCTCTATTGAAATGATCATATGGTTTTTATTCTTTCTCTTATTTTTTTTAAAGATTTCATTTATTTATTTGACAGACAGAGATCACAAGTAGGCAGAGAGGCAGGCAGAGAGAGAGAGGAAAAAGCAGGCCCCCCCGCCAAGCAGAGAGCCCGACGTGGGACTCAATCCCAGGACCCTGAGACCACGACCCGAGCCAAAGGCAGAGGTTCAACCCACCCAGGCGCCTCTCTTCTTACTCTTAGTGATGTGATGTATCACGCGGACTGATCTGAGAATACTGAGCCACCAGTGCAACCCAAGAATAAATCCCACTTGATCGTGGTGAGTGACTTGTTTTAATGTAATGTTGGATTCAGTCTGCTAATATTTTGTTGAAGATTTTTGCATCTATGTTCATCAGAGATATTGGCCTGTAGTTGTCTTTTTTTGTTATGTCTTTATCTGGTTTTGGTATCAGGATAATGCTAGCCTAACAGAATGAATTTGGAAATTTTCCTTCCTTTTTTGGAAAAGTTTGAGAAGAATAGGTATTAACTCTTCTTTAAATGTTTGGTAAAACTCACCTATGAAGCTATCTGGTCCTGGACTTTTGTTTGTTAGGAGTTTTTTAATTACTGATTCAATTTCTTTGTAGGTAATTGGTCTGTTCAAATTTTCTATTTCTTCCTGCTTCTGTTTTGGTAGGTTATATGTTTCTAGGAATTTATCCATTTCTCCTATGTTGTCTAGGAGACAGTTTATTTTCTATAGGAGACATATTTAGACCTAAACAAATTAAATACTGAAAACCAACAGAAGTTAAAAGTAGATGTCACACTTATGATCAAGAATAACACATAGAATTTTTCCTTTTAAAAAGTATTCTGGAGATTGCTTGTGGTGAACAGAGTATAATGCATAAGCTTGTAGAATCATTATGTCATATACCTGAAACTAATGTAACATTTTGTGTCAATTACATTCAAAAAAACCTCACAAAAACAGTCTAGAGAATTGATCTAGATAGTGATAACTACCTCCCTCTTTCCACCCAAACTCCAAGAAATATGAGGAATTTTTGAAGAGGAAATTCATAATAGTGCTAGAGAATAGTTATATATGGACAAGAATTTTCATAAAAGCTCTGAAAGAATGCAAAAAGAGGATCCCCAAACCCAAAACATATAGAAGAATGTTGCCTCTATATCCCTCTTCCCACAGCAGCAACCAGCTCAATAATATGGCCTGTATGGTTCTTCTCACTTCCCCATCTTACTCACTCTCCCCACTGACGGGTGTCTGTTTCATGAAATCACCTCCTAGATAAATTTCTTACAATCCCCAGTTTTTGTTTCCAGGTTCTGATATTGGAGGAATTCAAACAAATAAGTTTTGGTGTTTTCCCAGTATCTAGGGCCTCACTTGTAACTAAGTAACTTCCTTCTTCCTTCCTCCCTTCTTTTTGCTTTCCTTCCCTCTCTCCCTCCCTCTCCTTCCTTCTTTTCCCCTCTCTCTCCCTCTTTCCCTGTCTCATTCTCTTTCCATATTTCACCCAAAATATTCACCATTAAACTCAGCACCATTGCTTCACATACCTTTCCAATTTCTCACTCACCCTTGGGTGATGAAACTTGGGTTCATCCTTGACCTTCTCTTATCACATCCCATATATCCATGTAATTTCAACTCTCATTTGAGCTTATCAATTTAACTGTGATCCTTCCATGTCCTGCTCACTATTATCATATCGTTTCAGGTCCTACAACCTCATGCAAAGATATTATAAAAGGTTTCAGACTGATATTCTGAGTTCCCTTCTCTCCCCTCTATAATTTATCACCAATCTTCCTGAAGCTCTGATCATAGTTCCACTCAAAATGTTTCTGTGGCATTATTAACTTTATAACAAAATAAAGCCATTTTTAACTTCATGTCAACCTACCTTACCTCACACCTTCATTCATGTACCCCAAGAGCCATTCCAACTGAACTACTCATCATTCACTCTAAAAGTACCATGATTTCTCAGCCCTGTGCCTTTGCTAACTCTGTTCCTTAATCCTGGAAAGCTCAGACTCATCTTTCACCTTATTCAAAACCTACATTGGGTCTAATGTCATTTCTTCCAAGACCTTCATTAATTTTCCCAAGTAGCATTATTATCCTTTTTCTGACCTCCCTCTTCTGATCTCTAGCACTTAAAGTATACTTTTCTTGGTGTTTTTGTCACTTTTTTAAAAATTGAGGTATAATTTACATTAAAATACATAAATCTTAAATTTGATGAATTTATCACCTTTGTAATCATCCATTTGGGTCAAGATATAGAACACTTCCAGCATCCCAGAAGATTCTTTGTGCCCCCTTCCCGTCAAAATCCCCTTCAAAGGTTAATCTCTCTTCTGAGATTGGGTTAATTTCAGATTAGTTTTGCCTGTTTTTGAATTTGATGTAAATGGAATCACACAGCATGCACTCTTCTGCATTTGGCTTCTTTCACCCATCATGTCTCTGAGAGTCATCCAGTCAGGCATATCAGTTATATGTTCTTTTACTGCAGAGTAGTATTCCATTATAAGACTATACCACAACTTATTTAACCGTTCTATTCTAAATGGACAATTCTCAGTGTTTTAGCTATTACAAATAACACTGCTACAGAATTTTGTGCATGTCTCTTGCTAGAGACAGGTGCTCATTTTTCATCTCAGGAAAAGAATTACTAGGTCACAGGGTATTTGAATGTTAGGTTTGGAAATATTTTTCTAAAGCTATTATACCAGCAATGTAAAGTTTCAGTAGCTCCAATTCCTTATCAGCACTGTTTTTATTAGAGGGTTTTTTTTGTTTTTGTTTTGTTTCATTTGCCCTTCTGGTGGCTATGCTTTCATTTCTACATTAAGTTACAACCACAAACAACAACGCTTAAAGAGCACTTAACAGATTGCAAACTTTTTAAATGTATAACATCTCAATGAATATTCCCTATAGTCCTATAAGAAGGAAGGGAGAGTCTTATTATTATCCCTATTTTATAGATGAGAAAACAAAGGTTCAGAGAGGCTCAGCAGCTTGCCCAGGGCTATAAAATGTGTAGCAGAAACTCTGCAGCTGGTATAGCCACTAGGCTATAGGGTTTATAGTTATTTGGATACTTTTTTTTTCTTTTTTATGCGGGGCTCGATCCCAGAACCCTGAGATCATGACCTGAGCTGAAGGCAGAGGCTTAACCCACTGAACCATCCAAGTGCTCCTTGGGTACATGTTTTATCTCTGCTAGTTTACTAACAGCTCTTGAAGGTTAGGCCTTATTTTTAATTATCTCTAATTAATAAATGAATAAATGAACTTAGGTATAAAATTGAAATTTCTCTGTCTAAACAGAAAACCTTTACAATAATTGGTTCCAATAACATAATAAATAAGCACCATCACTTATTACCTGAATCACAAAGGAGAGTATTTCAAGAACACAGATACACAAATATCCATTTAGCTCTATTTAATGCATTTCTTAAAATGCTGAAAGATTAAAAAAATATTCTAATCCTCTCTTTGAAGGATTATTTTAAACTCATTTACTTGAACTATTGAACACACCACGTTTATTGCAAATGTTTGGGTTCCAACTAGATTTCAGTTTTATATATTTGACCTAGAACACAGAACTTGTCACTTTTATATGTGAAGGTGATATATACATATGTAACATATACATATTTATATTTTTTTATGTATTAGCTAACAAACATGCTATAAAATAGTAAAGGAAAGAAAATAAATTCCAATATAGCTGTATACACATATATCCTACATTTGGCAGCTTTGGGTAGTATATTAACAGATTATTTGTTATTCTTTTATCACTGTTTCTTAGATTGCTCTGAATTGTCAAAAAATTAGAGCCTATCTGTATCATCCAGCATGTGTTTAGAAGATACATGGCAAAGCTCAGTATCATCTGGTTACTGAGGAAAAACAGGCAACACATTTGAGCTATCTGACATCCATGGACAGCCACACCTTGATGTACTCTCTAAATTTCAACCCTCGTTCAAGAACAATGTTGTACACAATCCTAAACTGAAAGATGTACTATGGACATCTCATAATATCTACATTTGTCTCTGTATCCTCATCTTTTCAAATGTGGTCATACCATGTTATGGGTCTCTAAAACATCCAAAAATTATTACTTTTGACCTATGGAAAATACAATTAAGAGTATTTTTTTATATGTGATTTGGTGAGTGCTGTGAAGTGTGTAAACCTGGTGATTCACAGACCTGTACCCCTGGGGATAAAAATATATGTTTATCAAAAATAAAAAATTAAAAAAAAAATAAAAAAAAATTTAAAAAAAAGAAGGAAAAAGGTTAAAAAAAAAAGAGCATTTTTTTAATTTTTTTTTTTTTACAATTAAAAGTTTTAAAATACATGTTGAAGGCAGAGATTATAATTGCAAATTACAGACAACTGAACTCATAAAACATACTTTGACCTTCTCTATCAGATATTTCATGTCAAGACTGACTTTTGGTCTGTTTCTCTGAGGCCCAAGAGTATCTTCTGCCTCAATCACTTAGCTTCTGCTGGGATGTGACACTGACACATTCTAAATTCATTCCATGAAATTCATTTAGAGCATGCTAGGTATTAATAGCTCAAGCCTGTTGAAAGATATAATAAATTCATAGCATGCAAAAGGTATCTGAGAATTGCTTACAATCACAGGATATGATCAGATATATGAAAATATGTTTAAGACAAGTTTCTGTCTTGTATTCAATGCCAACTTGATTTCTAGAACAACAAAAAATGACTGTTCAAGTAAATCTTCTATACTGAATCATTCAACAGTTTCCTCATGGAAAAGCATATTGTGTAGCTGTTTAACTATAGTCATTTACCTCTGGACTTGCTTCCTTTCAGTTCCACTCCCAGAAATTCATTTTTCAAGTTCAGACATGACTGTCAAAATCGTGTCCATCAGTAAAAAATGCACATACCTTTCATGCATGTAGTCAACTCCTAGTAACAGCTGGATAAACCATTCTATTATTTGACTTTCCAGAAAGGTTTTGCCAGCTTCCTTATATTCCTGAATTTTACAGTCCAGATCACGGCCCTGAAACACAACAGCATAATTTTTCATATTTTTCCTTCAGTTACGATTTTAAAATCAAGTTCTTTATACAACAGTTAACACACAGCAGTGACTATTTATCACAAGAAAGTGAGTATGTACTGCCACGCTGGAACTTATAGTCTCTCCTTGACCAAACTCTAGCCAGTCTCCTCTGAGCCCTCTTCTCAAATAGGCCTCAACCTTGGGTTAGAAACACTTGAGCACACTTCTAATAACTCAAGGCCACATCCCTAGGGTGACACTAGCCTCTCTTAAAGTGTCTGCCTGAGAAGACTTATGGTTGCCACAAGAATTTATTATTTGTTGCAGCCCACACCTCTGTCCTGGTATCTGTGGAAGGGTAGGGGCCTCACTTGAA
The DNA here is from genome assembly GCF_022355385.1 of Mustela nigripes. Classification (NCBI taxonomy): domain Eukaryota; kingdom Metazoa; phylum Chordata; class Mammalia; order Carnivora; family Mustelidae; genus Mustela; species Mustela nigripes. Next base: position 88,255,601 of record NC_081558.1, on the reverse strand, counting down.
TTAATGCCAGTTAGCTAGCCCAGACACACATGAACCAACCCCTTTTCTGCTTTCTGTTCTTTTTCTTTTCCCTGACTCTGCTCAGGCCCCCACCATTTTCCCCCTTCTTCCAGTCTCCCTTTTCATGGTCCAGTCCCCTATGCACTTATCAAAATACACGCACAACCAGAAAGAGCTCAGGTCTATCCCCGACGGGCAGATACCGAATAAACTCTGTCTTTACCATTTTAAGTAATGCCCACTGTGTTAATCTTTGACATCATTCAAGGACAAAAGCTCTTCTAAAGGGTGTTATTTTTATTACATTATTTAAATATTACCTAAAAATTATTTTCGTTACATTATATTATATCACATATTTACATGTACCCACATAAAACTAAGAATGACTTTCCTTATACTTAAAATTTTATATAACTGTAGAAGCCTGACATATATACAAAGTAAAAATATAAATCCAGTAAAACTCAAATAAATGATATTAATTTAATATAACGTGATGATGTTCTGGTGAAACTATGTCAGTCCTTACATTATAAATATGGCACTGGATGCTCGAATTTGATTCTTTTCAGTTTGGCATGTCCAGACTAACGTGTGTCTTGGATGACTTAACTTTCTTTTTGTCTATTTAACTACAGAAAAATTCCCAGGAATACAGCAATGTTTGATTTATGTGGGTTCCAAACACATCATTTAAACATTTAGTCAGTCTGTCCTCCCACTCACCGATGATGGAGTAATACTTGGTGCCAAAAATGAATCATGAGCACAATGACAAACATCTAAAATTGCCTGACAGTGTCTGATAAGACCCCTTCTGATTATGCTTATATTAATGTATTTCACCTACCATAGAAATGAGTATGCAAAATGTTAAATTCTCTTGAGAAGCACTATATCTGATCCCCTTTACCTTAAACACCGGACAAGTAAATGCAATTCCAGAAGTGTGCCTCTGAAGAAAAAATGAGTGAAATGCAAGTGTTTTTAGTCTTTAGGGGATGCCAACAACACAGCCCCATGAGAGAAGAGAAGTACTAAGCCACATCCCTAAGGAACATAAGAGCCAAACATTAAGCTACTTACAGACTTCCTGACAGAATTTTCCTTATTAAATGAAAAGGAGAAACATTTATAGGCAATGAAACAATCAAAGGAAAACTACTTCTAATTAAACATTAGGTCAACTAACTTACTCACTTGTAATGCATTTTTTATTTCCTCTCAGTGCAATATGCAAATATTTGCCTTGCACATTCTAACCTTCCACAAGGGCATGACAAGTCAAAAATGGCATAGCAAACCTTCAAATTGTACCCTAGCTCACATTCAGTTTGCTGCTGGATTTTCTGGGCCAAGGAGATCAAAGCTTGATGGAACTCAAAGATACAGTGAATCAAATATTTGACTCATTGTCAAAAAGACTGTCATTTTCTTCTCATTCTCCAAACCTACATTTATAGCCTTCCCCTCTTTTTGATCCTAGAGTTTATCAAGGTCCTATTGGCCCATACAAGTTATACATCACAATGCTTCTATAAATCGCACAAAACAATTTTTGACAATATCCTGTGAAGTAGACACAAAAGCCCTTCTGATAAAAGGTGAGCGCTATAAGTGTATATATTTTTCAATCCAGGTTTCCTCTTGTATCCAAGAGGATCTTCCTCTCTCTCACACACACATACATGCACACAAATTTTAAAACAAAACAAAACAAAAAAACAAACCAGATATCCTTTCAATATTACATTTAGATTTTCTGAATATGATAAAATATCCCCACTGTCAGAAAAGTAATTATATACATGTTGCTGTGTCCTTCCTGAATAGCTTCAGATGAGATGTATGGATGGACAGATAAATGGATGGAGGGAGGGAAGAAGGAAGGAAGGAAGGGAGGGAGGGAGCCAGGAGGAAAGGAAGAGGGAAAGAAGAAAAAGAAGGAAAAAGGAAAAAACTTATAGAAATATCAATGAAGCTGTCTGCTTCAAACTAATGTTTCTTACTTTAGAAAGGTCATACATAAGTACAGTTGTCCCTATGAAAACAGCTTTTTGCATACCCCAATTTAGTGTTATTACACTAAATTGGACAAATTTGTTTATTAAAATAGCAGTCTTGGGACGCCTGGGTGGCTCAGTTGGTTAAGCAGTTAAGCAGCTGCCTTCGGCTCAGGTCATGATCCCAGCGTCCTGGGATCGAGTTCCACATTGGGCTCCTTGCTCAGCAGGGAGCCTGCTTCTCCCTCTGCTTCTGCCTGCCATTCTGTCTGCCTGTGCTCGCTCTCTCCCCCCTCTCTCTCTGATAAATAAATAAAATCTTAAAAAAAAAAATAGCATTCTTTTCCAGAATTTATCCCCAACAAATTAAAGAAATATGAATTTTACATATTTGTATTAGCTTTGGTATTGTTTTCTTTGCGAGTGAGCAGAATTATGTTCTCTGTGAGTTATCTTGCCATAATGGGAGCATACTCCCTGGGGTGACATTTAGTGTTAGTCTGACAAGTAGCTCCTAATGCTCTCCCAAGTGGTGACCAGAACTTGCTTACCTGTTTCCTGCATTGATAGTAAGTATGCACACAATTTCCCACGACTAAATAAATATATATGTAGATTTTTTTAAAAGATTTATTTATTTGAAAGATAGAGATCACAAGTAGGCAGAGAGGCAGGCAGAGAGAGAGGAGGAAGCAGGCTCCCCGCAGAGCAGAGAGCCCAATGCAGGGCTCGATCCCAGCACCCTGGGATCATGACCTGAGCCTAAGGCAGAGGCTTAACCCACTGAGCCACCCAGGCGCCCTTATATGTAGATTATTAAAAAAACAACAACAACAGGTTCTTCAATAGTGGGCCTCAAAGTGACATGACAAAAGGATATTACACAAATTGCCTCTTGCTCTCTGAGCAGAACTATAAGGAGAAATGAACCAGTTCCTAATATTAAGCAAGGAATGTGTTTACTCGACAAGATAGCCAAAAGATTAATCAGAGAGCTGGGTCTCATCTTCCTCAAGTTACTGCCTCTGCAATTTTCATGTTGAACATTTATCTCTAAAAAAAGTATTTCCTTTGTATTTTGTTCTTAATAAATACTCTGTAGACTATTTTCTTAGGATTTAAATTGGGTAATCAAGACACTCGCAGATTAAGATAACAAATTATGCTTTTATATAACAAGAGAAATACAATTTTTTGTGTGAAGCAGTCTTATTTTAACTCAGCAGTATGAGAAGCATTTATGACTCTCTTTAAGCCATCTTCAATGTAAAAATCAAATGTTTTTGATAAAATGTCATACCTCAGTTTAAGTTCTTATTGTAATATCTATACGCTCATTTTTTCTTAATTTTTTCTTTGAGAAATATTTAATGATGACACTTATTGCTAAAAAAAAAACTTTAGTGATGGGTGCCTGGGTGGCTCAGTTAAGTGTCTGCCTTTGGCTCAGGTCATGATCCCAGGGTCCTGGGATGAGCCCCACATCAGGTTCCCTGATCAGCAGGGTGTCTGTTTCTCCCTCTGCCCCTTCTTCTGTGCTCTCTCTCAAAAATAAATAAAATCTTAAAAAACAAAAACTTTAGAGGCCCTGAGTGGCTCAGTGGGTTAAGCCTCTGCCTTCAGCTCAGGTCATGATGTCAGGGTCCTGGGATTGAGCCCCACATAGGGCTCTCTGCTCGGCAGGGAGCCTGCTTCCCCCTCTCTCTCTGCCTGCCTCTCTGCCTACTTGTGATCTCTCTCTCTCTTTCTCTATCACATAAATAGATAAAATCTTTGAAAAAGTGTTATTAAAAAAAAACCTTTAGTGAAGAATACTGACTTTGACTTAAACCATTATTAATGTGGCCCTAAGTCTCCATTTTTCATAGAAAATGCTTTCTTTCACTAACATCACTCCTTGAAAGTTGTAAATAAGGCTTTGATGTTAACTTCTGAAGTTCTGAAAATCTGTTACCCAAAATATATCATTTGATGGGTTAATGGCATCTCCTCCCTCCCCCATCCCAATTAGCCAACATGAGATTGATTTTGAAATGCCGAGACCTTGAAGAAATGAAGAAAAACTCAAACACAGTTTCTAAACACTCTCTTTGATTCCATTAAAAACTTTTAAATCCTAAAAGCATTTAATTAAAAAAAGTTAATCTGTGTTGTTGCTGGTTTTTTTTTTTTTAAAGTCATCTACAGAAGCCCTTATAACCGGTTTAAAAGGCTAAAGTAGAACATTCTCAGAGGCCTTTGTGTAGGCAACATTCAGAGTGTACACAAAGGACAAAATAATCTCAGGATTTTAGGGCTGGAAGAAGCTTGAAAAATTGTTCTGCTCCACTTCATTTTAAAATAAAAAAGCTGCCCCTTATTAATTTGCTTGGTTGACATCTTAAAATGCTGTTCTGTTACACTCTTTGTCACCTTTAAACAAGCTTCTAATACATCCTTCCAGAGGATCTCAAATGTCAGCAGGCATCAGAATCATCCATGTTGCTTGTCTAAAAGGTATACTCCTGCACCACATCAACAGAGACTCTGGTTCAGGAAGCCTGGAGAGGACAATGGAATCTGTATTTTTAAAAAATTTTTTATTAAAACAAGTGGTACTCACTTAGAAGCATTCAGTATGTTAACAAAACAGTTGCAACTTTTTTTTCCTTGCAGTTACAGAGTGGTTTTTAGTTAACAAAACAGCAGTGATTTCGTACAAGCTGCATCAGAGACAACTGAAGATGAATAAACTGTCATCCCTGGGAATGCCCAACTGGCTCAGCAGGTAGATGAAATTCTGGATCTTAAGGTTGTGAGTTCAAGCCATATGTTGGGAGTAGAGATTACTTAAAAAAATAAAATCTTAAAAAGGAAAGAAAAGAAAAACTACCATTTCCATATATAACTAATTTGTGCTGTGCACCAACCAGAACCCGCTTTAAATATCTATGCCAATTCCCCACGTCCACACTATAACAGGCAAAGTTAGTGGCCACAGAAAGACCACCATGACAGGGCTGTCGAAAGACATTCTGGAATGTGTTAACTGTACAAAGATAAGCAAACAACAACAAGAAAAAAAACTTAAACTAAAACAAAAAACCCACTGTACAGACTGTACAATTTAAAAACAAATCTTACCCAGACTTATATTTCAATTTTTTTCTTTAAAAGGCGTGAGCTGTATACAGGGAGCATTACATGATTTATAGACAAGGAAAAAAAACTGTGCCAACACCAACTCATTCATCAACATATTCTTCCTCCTCCTCCTCCTCTTCCTCATCTTCCTTGTCTTTCTGCTTTTTCTTGCTTTTTGCGGCCTTGATGACACCATTTTTGCCGCACTGGACTTTCCTTGAGCATGGTATGCAGAAATCTCCTTTTCATAGTTTTCCTTCAGCTGAGAGGCCTTCTTTTCATGAGACTGCTTGTCATCTACAGCAGTGTTTTTCCACATCCTTCCCAGTTTCTTTGCAACGTCACCTATGGATAGGCCGAGACGTTCTTTGATTTGGGGGTGACACTCAGAACAAAACTCCTTTGATTCTGGGCCAATACTCAGAACAAAACAAGAAAAAGGCCAAAGGAGACCTGTTGGGTGCACTGGGATCCTTGAACTTCTTTTTCTGTTTCCCCTTTAAGGGGGATGTAAGTTTTCATTTGTCTTTCATAATGGGCCTTGTCCACCTTTGTCATGTCTTCAAATTTTCCTTTCTCTTTAGCAGACATGGCCCTCCACCTCTCTGAGGACTTCTTAGACACATCTGAGAAACTGACTCAAGCATCTGGGTGCTTCATCTCGAGCTCCTTTCAGAAAGTTTGCACAAAGAATGCATATGATGACATTTAGCCTCTCAACTTCTTAGGATCTCTTCTACCCATGTTTAGTTATTTTAGCCAGGTGGGCACAGAGTCACCCCATGCCCACCTGGCTCTCACTCACCCCAGCACTGCCTCTATGGAGTTCAGTGTACTGCAATGGCTGTCAGAATCCGTAATTTTATTTTATTTTTTTTTTTATTTATTTTTTTTTTTTTTAAAGATTTTATTTATTTATTTGTCAGAGATAGAGCGCGAGCGAAAGCGAGCACAGGCAGACAGAGTGGAAGACAGAGTCAGAGGGAGAAGCAGGCTCCCCGTGGAGCAAGGAGCCCGATGCGGGACTCGATCCCAGGACGCTGGGATCATGACCTGAGCCGAAGGCAGCTGCTTGACCAACTGAGCCACCCAGGCGTCCCAGAATCCGTAATTTTAAACAAGTATTCTAAGTGACTCTGGGACAGGTAGCCCATAGACCACACTTTAAGGAAATGTTGCTAGATAATGACAAGAATGGGCCATTTATACCTAATATTTCACCCATCAATGAAAACATTTGTCCCAATAGTTTGAAAAATTCCAAAGGCAAAAGCTGTATTTGGGACAGTCAGGGTTCAATAAGAATCATTTTATAATGATACATTTTTAAAAGCCTGTGGCATTACTAAAGAAAACACCAAAAAATGAAAGTGAGAAGGGCAGGGAAGGAGATCATCTGTCATTATAGAACCCAAAGACATTTCCTTAGAATTTTGGAAGTTCACTGTAATGGAGTACATAAAAGTGGGAGAAATGGAGGCCACACCATGCTCTTAAGAGCAAAATAAGAAAATCCAGTTTCGATATAGGTACTAAATAATGGCATGTAGTATCATGATGTTTATGTCTCATAATATAAATGAGAATTCCTGAGTTTAGTTGCTAATTTCTTTTTCCAAATTTTTTCAGAGTAAGTGTTCTTCCTGTTGAGGCAAATATGCATGGATAAGAATAAAATGGTAGAACTTATTTTTATCTATAAATCAATGGGTTGTTTTTAAAATAAAGTATTTGAAGTGGATTATTCTGATCCTGTTTTTGAAGAGTTATATTTATATAAAGTCATATGTCAGCTAAAGCTATACCCCAGATGCGGTTAAGTTCTACTGAGTTTATGAACTGCTTTATATTTAATGCATTAGTACAAATCTTTTAATAAAACTAGTTTCACTTTTCAATTTTTACATTAACAATTTTAAGTAAAAGTCAATGGCCTTACTTTTTAACTTTGCTGTTAAAAGGTTAAAATATTTCATAGTTTAAACAAAGAAAGTAGGTAGGACAAATCATATTACTTTATTTTGGTACTTAAAAATCATAAGTAGATCAGTCAGGTCTATAAAATCATGAGATACTCACGTGATTTACAACCTTCCCTACCTGAATAAAGTCTAGACCTATAGAATTGGCACAGAGCAAATTCAGGAAGGCCTACCTACTCCAGGATGGAGCTGCCCAGATAACAGAGAACCCTGATGGGACCAACCTCTCTAAAGATAATGCTTAGTTCCCTCAGTCAGCAGCAATCCCAGCAAAGCAGGCCCTAAAGACAGCCCTGATATGTGGACACCTGGAGCTCACACTGGGAAGGATGGTGCTATAGACTGAATGTCCCCCCAGAATACCTATGTAGAAATCTTAACCCCAGTATGATAGTCGGGGGGGGGGCGGATATTGGGAAATGATTAGATCAGGAGAGTGAGGCTCATGAATAAAATTAGTGGCTTTATAAAGGAGACCCCAGAGAACTCCCTCACCCCTACTACCATGTGAGGACACAGCAAGAAGATGACCAACTGTCTACAAACCAGAAATCTGGCCTTCACAGACACCAAATCTGCCAGAATCTTGATCTCAGATGTCAAGCCTTCAGAACCATGAGAAATAAGTTTCTGTTGTTTAGAAACCAGTCAGTCTATGGTATATTGTTATAGCAGCCTGAATAGACTAAGGCAGATGGTCACTGATCAACGTCACAATAATCAATATACCAAGAATCTCTCTCAACCATGAAAAAACCAATTTGGATGGAAGTAGTCCCAGACACAGGATAATCAACAGTAGCTTTATGAGACATGTCATTGCCAAATTCACTTGCAAGAGTGTACTGACACCTACTAGAGGTTCAAGATTATAAAACTCAGCCTACTTACTTGATTCATTTAAGAAGTTTTACATAAATAAGAAACATAAGCGAAAATTTCAAATTTTATTTTTTACAGTACAAACAGATCCTTGGCAAGTAATCGCTTGAAAATTGCTATCAGACCCATTAGTGTTTAAGAATTTGCATGTTTCCTCCTTCCCACATGAATCATCCTACCAACTACAAGTCAGACTCAGAACTTGCCTTCTAGAAAACAACTGGAAAGGGAAGACAGGAGTAGAAACAATTATAATCATAACTTCCATTATTGACAATCTACTAGGTGCAAAGCTCTGACAGCCAATTTTTAAATACTCACTATTTCAAACTCCTAAAAAACCTAACAAAAGAGGTGTTGTTACACTATCTTAATATCAGAAAAAGATCAGAGAGATGAAATAACTTGCTCAAGGAAATGGACCAAGATTTGAACAGAAGTCAGTGTGATGACAAAGTCCACACACTTTCCACTATTTTCAAACCCTACCCAGTCTCTGAGTGAGTGAAATAAAATAATAACATCATCAACATATTAAAATATCCATGTGTGTGCAAACTAGTAGACATGTGTTTCTGTCTTTATGTATAACTGGAGATAAATATACAGAATATATGAGAATAAGCCAAGAAAACGAAATACACAGGTATGTATGAATTGTGAGATGATCACTACATTCAAGTTAATTGACAAATCTAATACTTCACATAGTTATATTCTTTCCTTCTTCTTCTTCTTCTTCTTCTTCTC